>NC_056729.1:939451575-939751575 GCF_019279795.1 Protopterus annectens
TTCTGAAGGAACAGTATGAGAAGAGTGTTTTGGAGGTGAAAAGGGTGTCGGATAGAGTGATGTTTATGAAGCTGGAAATTGATGGTGTAATGATTAATGTTGTTAGTGGATATGCTCCACAAGTTGGGTGTGCAATGGATGAAAAAGAAACATTTTGGAGTGAATTGGATGAAGTGGTGATGACTGTACCCAAGGGTGAGAGAGTTGTGATTGGAGCAGATTTAAATGGGCATGTTGGTGAAGGGAACAGTGGGGATGAGGAAGTGATGGGTAGGTATGGTGTTAAACAAAGGAATGCAGAAGGTCAGATGGTAGTGGATTTTGCGAAAAGGATGGATATGGCTGTGGTGAATACGTATTTTAACAAGAGGGAGGAGCATAGGGTGACATACAAGAGTGGAGGAAGATGCACACAGGTGGATTATATCTTATGTAGGAGGGCCAGTTTGAAGGAGATTGGAGACTGTAAAGTGGTGTCTGGAGAAAGTGTAGTTAGGCAGCATAGGATGGTGGTTTGTAGGATGACGCTGGTGATCAAGAAGAGGAGGATGATTGTGAGGGCAGCACCAAGGATCAAATGGTGGAAATTGAAAAAGGGTAATTGTGAGGTGGAGTTCAGGGATGAGTTAAGACAGGCACTGGGTGGCAGTGAAGAGTTACCAAATAGCTGGGTAACTACAGCAGAGCTAGTAAGGGAGAAGGCTAGAAAGGTGCTTGGTGTCACATCGGGACAGAGGAAGGATGACAAGGAGACATGGTGGTGGAATGAGGAAGTACAGAAGAGTATACAGGCAAAGAGGTTGGCAAAGAAGAAGTGGGATTGTCAGAGAGATGAAGAAAGTAGACAGGAGTATAAGGAGATGAGGTGCATGGCAAAGAGAGAGGTGGCGAAGGCTAAGGATAAGGCATATGAAGAGTTGTATGAAAGGTTTGACACTAAGGAGGGAGAAAAAGACCTGTACCGATTGGCTATACAGAGGGACCGAGCTAGGAAAGATTTGCAGCAGGTAAAGGTGATAAAGGATAATGAGGGAAACATACTCACAAGTGAGGAGTGTGTGTTGAGGAGATGGAAAGAGTACTTTGAGGGGTTGATGAATGAAGAGAATGAGAGGGAGAGAAGGTTGGATGATGTATGGATAGTGAATCATGAAGTACAATGGATTAGCAAAGAGGAATTAAGGATAGCTATGAAGAGAATGAAGAATGGAAAGGCTGTTGGCCCAGATGACATACCTGTAGAAGCATGGAGATGTTTAGGTGAAATGGCAGTGGAGTTTTTAACCAGATTGTTTAATGAAATCTTGGAAAGTGAGAGGATGCCTGAGGAATGGAGAAGAAGTGTTTTGGTACCGATTTTTAAGAATAAGGGTGATGTGCAGAGCTGTAATAACTACAGAGGGATTAAATTGATCAGTCACAACATGACGTTATGGGAAAGAGTAGTGGAAGCTAGGTTAAGAAGGGATGTGATGATTAGTGAACAGCAGTATGGTTTCATGCCGGGAAAGTGCACTACAGATGCGATGTTTGCTCTGACAGTGTTGATGGAGAAGTACAGAGAATGTCAGAAGGAGTTGCATTGTGTTTTTGTAGACTTGGAGAAAGCATATGACAGGGTGCCTAGAGAGGAGTTGTGGCACTGTATGAGGAAGTCAGGAGTGTCAGAGAAGTATGTAAGTGTGGTACAGGATATGTACGAGGGTAGTGTGACAGCAGTGAGGTCTGTGGTGGGAGTGACGGATGCGTTTAAGGTGGAGGTGGGGTTACATCAAGGATCAGCTCTGAGCCCTTTCTTATTTGCAATGGTGATGGACAGGTTGACAGATGAGATCAGACAGGTGTCCCCATGGACTATGATGTTTACAGATGACATTGTGATCTGTAGTGAGAGTGGGGAACAGGTGGAGGAGACCCTGGAGAGATGGAGATATGCTCTAGAGAAAAGAGGAATGAAGGCCAGCAGGACTAAGACAGAATATATGTGTGTGAATGAGAGGGAGGATAGAGGAATGGTGAGGATGCAAGGAGTAGAGGTGGTGAAGGTGGATGAGTTTAAATACTTGGGGTCAGTAGTTCAGAGTAATGGTGAGTGTGGAAGAGAGGTGAAGAAGAGAGTACAGGCAGGATGGAGTGGGTGGAGAAGAGTGTCAGGAGTGATTTGTGACGGATGAGTACCTGTAAGAGTGAAAGGAAGGTCTACAAGAGGGTAGTGAGACCAGCTATGTTATATGGGTTGGAGACAGTGGCATTGACAAAAAGGCAGGAGTTTGGGCTGGATGTGGCAGAGTTAAAGATGTTAAGATTTGCACTGGGTGTGATGAGGGTAGACAGGATTAGGAATAAGTATATTAGAGGGTCAGCCCAGGTTGGAAGGTTTGGAGACAAAGCCAGAGAGGCAAGATTACGTTGGTTTGGACATGTGCTGAGAAGGGATGCAGAGTATATTGGGAAAAAGATGCTAAGGATGAAGCTACCAGGTAACAGGAAAAGAGGAAGGCCTAAGATAAGGTTTATGGATGTAGTGAGAGAGGACATGCAGGTGGTTGGTGTGACAGAGCAAGATGCAGAGGACAGGAAGAAATGGAAACAGGTGATCCGCTGTGGCTACCCCAAACTGGAACAGCCAAAAGAAGATGATAATATATATGTATGGGAGCACTTCATGTAAATAAAAGTATGTTTAAATGAATCTGAGTTAACCGAGCTGAATCCACTGAAACGACAGCTCAGGTATGTCAGATTCGTTTAAATGTACTTTCATTTAAATGAAGTAGACTCATATATATATCTATATCTATATCTATCTATATATATATATATATATATATATATAAATATATATATATATATATCTGTATATATATATATATATATATATATATATATATATATATATATATATATGTGTATACATATATATCTGTATACATATACATGTAGACACACACACACACACACAGATATATATATATATATATATATATATATATATATATATATATATATATAATTGTGTATTTATATACACGTATATATATATATATATATATATATATATATATGTGTGTGTATGTATATATATATATATATATATATATATATATGTATGGGTCTCCTGCAATTTGTTGAATGTACATTTGGCTGATAATGTTAAGGGTGGTTTATAACACCAAACATATGGAAAGCCGAAAATCAAAATTGTCGACGGTATGTTTCATAAAGACAGATGAGTGGGACTTGACTTGGAGGCGGTGAGAGTGTTTGTATGTGTGTTTGAGTGTTAGAGTTAGGGTCAGGGATAAGTGGAGGTATAGGTTTTATATGTTTGTTTGAGAGTGAATGTATTTTAGAGTTATGGTCGGGGATCGATAAAGGGATAGACATAGTGTTGGTAGTGTGTCTGTGCATGTTTGTGTGTCTGAGTCCGTCTTGTATAATGGCAGTATTACAGGAAGGGTTACCACTGACTACTAAGATGGTGCAGGTGGCATTAACCCAAAATATGATCATTCCTGCAATCCTAGCCCTACACCTTAACTTAAAAAAGCATTCCTTTAACACTGCTACTGTTATGGGGGGGGGGGGGTAGCGTGAAAATTTCCTTTCTCTTTTATAGGTTCGATATTTAGGGCTTTTGATAGTATGTAGTTTTGAACTTATTAATGTTGCTATTTTATACTTGACATTATGGCAAAACAAAACTTCCAGGACACACCACGAGAAACACAAGTCTTCTAAAACAACGTACTTTATTCCAAACGATAAAAGGTTGTATAAGCGCTTTCACATGCGTCCTGCATGCTTCTTCAGATACAATTCTTAGCTTGAAGTCCAACTGTTTTTATACATTTCATTATTAACAATCATTCAATTCATCAATTTAACAGAGCTATCAAGCCATAATTATTCAATTCAGCAGAAGACCTGCTGTATAGCTTCAAACACATGCGCTTCATTTCATTCATTTTATATTTCATCTCATTCATTTAATATAACCAATCTCACCCCTTATTTTCTTTCATAAAAATCACAGTCGCTTCATCTGAGCATTCCATATTTCACATATGCTTGTATATATCATCTAAAAACCATTTCAGGGCTTATAAAGTTTAAAAAAGGCAGATCGCATTCCCCTCTTGTCATAAAAATGAGCGTAAACAAAAGCTCATAGTATAGAACCTTGCTGACATCAACCAACACGCCATCAGGATGTTGCCATTAGATGTAATATTTTTTAACTAGCCAAAAACAAACTTCATTCATTTCTTATACTGCTACAAGCAGTATTGTAAATATCCTCATAGTTTAAGGCACCATCGTCAATGTGCACTTTGCTAAAAGACATAACTGCAGTGTTGTAAAATAATCTTTTCTATACTTCTATATGACAGGTTACCATACAGTCAAATCGCCAGATTCCTCTTCAGTATCATTATGTACCCATTACTAACTATACATTTCCAATATTGAACACATAACGAAGCTTTATGCCCATATATGTCTCAGAGGCATATAGTGCGAGGTGAAAGAAACAAACAAAAATCAAATGACAAATAAATAATAACCAATAACATGCGGCGCATGGACTTCTAATTTGTAGAGCGTTCCACTCTAACCTTGTCGTCTCAAATCAGGCAAATACTAAAACTACATGTGTCTAAAAAATCTAAAAATCACTAAATTCATTTAATATATAATCACATTCATTATAAAAAACCTTTATATATGTATATAAAGAATATATCCCTAAAACTAACAGAATATACAGAAACTTTCCCTATAAGAATCTAAAATCAAAACAGTCTGTGTTCCCGAGTGCTTCTTCATGAACTATTCTGTATAACAAGTAACTATCTAATGGATTTATCTACATCAATATCAAAATCATCACATTCCTATCTACTAACATTCCTACTCCTCAGTAAAAGCATTTCTGTGTTCATAACAATCTATAACGGCTCTAAATGTGCATGCGATCATATCAGATAAAAGGCGGAGTAAAGCACCTTAGTAAAGAGACCTATTGAGGTTCCTTCATAAAGAAATCTGGACACCTCATACTTAGTATTTTAAATAAATCGTTATGTCACCATCTATGTGTCATACTCTAATCCCAACGGCTCTTCCATAAAGTCATGTTCAGAAACTATCAGAGAAGCAATATCACATCTTTATCAACCTATATATCAAGATCCTACGTCCCATTCTAATGAGCCTGATGGCAAGCAAATGTATGATGTTCTCTTGCATCCTAATATTAAACAGATCCATATATCAGACAAACTCAACTTGATTTTTTTAAAAAATCATCCACCAAGAATACTACTACACTAAATTAGATAGTATTTTAGAGTTATGGTCGGGGATCGATAAAGGGATAGACATAGTGTTGGTAGTGTGTCTGTGCATGTTTGTGTGTCTGAGTCAGTCTTGTATAATGGCAGTATTACAGGAAGGGTTACCACTGACTACTAAGATGGTGCAGGTGGCATTAACCCAAAATCTGATCATTCCTGCAATCCTAGCCCTACACCTTAACTTAAAAAAGCATTCCTTTAACACTGCTACTGTTATGGGGGGGGGGGGGTAGCGTGAAAATTTCCTTTCTCTTTTATAGGTTCGATATTTAGGGCTTTTGATAGTATGTAGTTTTGAACTTATTAATGTTGCTATTTTATACTTGACATTATGTATATCATACATAATACAGTCATATTTATATCTATATCTACATATATCTATCTATATACACACACACACACACACACACACACACACACACACACACACACACACACACACACACACACTCACACACACACACACACGTTTTACACACACACACACACACATATATATATGTATATATATATATATATATATATATATATATATATATATATATATATATTCTATAAGTATGTGTGTGTGTCCAAACACAATGGTTGAGGTCATATAAAGTAGGTTTAAGTTGTGTTAAAAAGAATGATTGCACTGTTTTGCAAGTGGATGCAGGTCAGCTCTGCATTTTTCTGCTTCTCTGGTATTGTGTAAGATTATGGTACAGCAGAGATTGGGAGTATACCCTTTCCCTGTTGTCTGATTTTGTAGTTGGGATAAATGGCAGCAGATGATGTGGGGCTGCAGGGAGGCTTGTACCTTTGTAAAAAAGTAAGCACTGTGTATTTTTTGTATTTTGAGTACTGTTTAAAGGAGTATGTTGTACCAGCAGACAGTGTTTTTACTCTTTGTCTCTATTGTAAGTCAGCCATACTTATACTTGCTATTTTCAGTTTTCTAGCAGTTGGCCATTCATGATAGAATCCTATCTGGACCATACAGAAACCAGCTGGGAAGTTAGGACTGAGTATCTGAGGCGGGATCACCTATTCTGGAGACAGAAAACAGTTTGGACCCTCTGCAATGACACACCCTAAAGGAGCTGGGATTGTAGTACAGCAGGACAGAGGATCTCATTCAGGGTGCTTTGTCTGCTAATCAGTGTCCTGCACTATAACTAATGTCAGAGTGTATACAGAGGTACAGATGGACCAGCAGGCCACCACTGCAGGCTCTGTTTTGGCATTCTACCAGCTGCCAAGAGGGGTGAAATGTTAGTTATAGAAACTCTAACTCCAACCTACCACATGATGGCCTGACTCTGGCTCTTATTTCCCTTCAGCCCCCACTGATAGCTGAAATAGTACTGGAAGGTAAATGGATCAATTAGGGAGGGCTTGAAGATCACAAGGACACAAGAGGAAAAAAAGCCCAAGGGGAAAAAGCATTGATTAATACTGCCAACACACCATTTTAGTAAAAGGCAGTGTTCAAGGTAGTGCTACAGTCAACTGAAAATTACCAAGTCAAAGTATAAACAGTAAAAGCATAGGTAGTATCAGCAGACCTGATTATATGAAGCTCAGATCCGATTCTACAAACATTTTGTAGATGATCTTTTTCTGCTATGGAATGGCAGTACAGCAGCACTAAGTCAATTTATCTCAGAGATTAGCAACAGTACTGATTTTTTGAAATTTGAAAAGAAACATTCAATACAGGAAATAGAGTTTCTAGACATAATGATTTTCAAAGATGAAGTGGGTGGTCTGGTCACTAGGCCTTTTAGGAAAAAATGTTATAGGAATACCCTACTCCATAGAAGTAGCATGCACCCAGGACATATTTTTAGGAATATTGTGAAAGGGCAAACCCTTAGAACCTCAAGGTTAACAGCTAGAGATGATGAATTTGAGAAAGAATTAAGTTAATTTAAAATTCAGATTCAATGAAAGGGGTTATGCGGACAGCACAACCACAGAAGTCCTGGATGCAGCTACTTCATGGAGGGACAATATAGGGAAACCGTATTTCTCATCATTTGGTGGGAAAAGAAGTTTAGTCCAACAAAAGAAAGGATTTGTTAGGTTTTCAACTTATTATACCAGTGATGTGAACACAGTAACCAATGTGATTAAAAAGAACTGGAACATACTTACTCAGAATCCATAAATTAAGCAAGTTGTAGGGGAAAATCCGAATTTTATATTTAAAAACAAAAAATCATTGAAGAGGATGTTATGCTACCCACACAATGATAAAAGACAAAAAATGACAGTAGTGAAGGGGATGATGCCTTGTGGTGAATGTAACCAATGTACATACATTAAGAATAATACATTCATGCATCCAGATACTAAGCGTACACGTAGATTCAATGTGGTGGCAAATTGCAATACGAACCATGTGGTTTATTTAGCTGTCTGTGAACTATGCTCTGCCTTCTATATAGGCAAAACTGACAGACAGCTAAGATTTAGGATCAGAGAACATTTACTCAACATTAGGAATGGGGTTTTAACAAATACATTAGTCAAACGTATATCTTCCGAAGAGAATGACCATAAATTTACTTTTCTAGTTGTTAAAAAAATTAATCCTAGTGATAGGGGTGGTGATATAAGAAATCAAACCGAGACCTCTGAAACCAGATGGATCATTATGTTAAGGGCCTTAACGACAGGATACCACTTAAGCCAGTTTTGAAGAATAGGAGGTTATTTAAATTAATTCATTTATTTATTAATGTTACATATTAAATGTTTTTTTATATATATGTTTTCAATCAAAGTATTTTTAATCAAAGTATTTTGAAATGTTTTCAAATATGGTCTTAAATGTAGTTTTAAATAAAGCATGTCTTTGCATATATAATTATATAATTATTTAGGATGGTTACCTAAGTGATTAATTGCTATGTTTTAATTGGTTTAAGTATATTTAAATGGAGATGGCAGCATGTTTTCTTTAAAGGTCTGAAGAAGTGATATGTTTATCATGAAAGTGCTTACTTACTTATAATAAAAGTATACTGGATTCTATCAATGTTTTGACTGTGTTTGAACACCGACTTTGTGCCTTGATTACCCTACCGATATTTTTGTGGACTTTTTATGAGCTTTTTGTGTATTGGTGGAGTACTTACCCTAGCTGCTTCCTTTCTGGTGTTTTGCTGATTATATGAATTGTTTGTCTATTGTGCAATTTTTTGGTCTGTGAATTTATACAATGGAATGAGGTCATATAATTCTAAACTCTATTTTTAGTGCGCTTTTGTTGTTTACTGAATGCGACTTTAAACCGGTGTAGCCATCTGCGTGTTGTTCATGTGGAATACAACCCAGTAGAATGACAAAGGTGGGAAGACAAGAGTTACAGACTGCTTTTAGAGATGCCACAGAGAAGATTCTCTTAACTAAAGCCACTTAATAAAAATATGTGACAGAGAACTGAACTACTGTCATAACACTCAGGAGAGGAGGCAGAAAGATTAGGGTAAGAAAAGGAAAAAAGTCACCGGCTGCATCAGCTTATTGAAGCCTGTGTCAAGTCTTCAGTGCCATGTCTGTTGGTCTAATGGAGTCACCTCTTCTCTTCTATCTCACAGACAGTGTGCTGTGGATTCCCTTTTTCTAAACAGGTATTTGGTTACCCCATATGCCCCTACCATCCTTTCAAACCAAAACACACTCATTTGTTCAGTGCATTTCATTTCCTGCCTTCGTCATAACATTCAGCTGGAAAAGCAGTCTGTTTGCATTAATTTTAATATTTCTCAAATGTAATTGCCAGCTTCCTCGTAGGTATGTTGTCTTATGCCTTGTGTTTCGCGTGTTAGACAAAATGCTACATGAAATATACACCAGCTATTGTACAAAATTATTATGTATCCCATATCCTGTGTCAGATCAGCACATTCTGTTTTTCAATAACTGTCTGTGATTTGTCCCAAGTTTTATTGATTTGGTCTGCATTTTTTTTGTTGTATTATTTCTCTTACTCCTGGCTTTTCTTCTAAAACGGATGTTGCTGTCATGCAAGATGGGGTTATTTGATTTCATAACAAAGAGGCAGACACACACACACACACACACACACACACACACACACACACACACACACACACACACACACACAGTTGTACATTATCAGAATACACATAAAAATGGCAGCATCTACATAAGTTAATAGGTTCTTACAAAGCTAATGACCAAAAGAGACCTCCAAGAACCTAAGTTACATCACCCACTAGTGGATAGAAACTAGCAGTGTCCGCCATTAACTAGATTTTTCACTGCATATTCCTGGTGAAAATTAGCGATCATCCATCCAGTCATTCAGGCTGGTTTTAAAGCTGCTATGGAAGTACTCTGCTTCATAGGTAAGGGCAAGCTATTCCAGAAATGGGTGCACTTATGGTTAGGCATCTGTCATACCATCTGGGTTTGTTGATGTGATATTTCAGATTTAGGTGTGTTGAAAGTGTTTGCTCTACCAATTGTTCTACTTAGGTGAAGGAGTTCAAAGAGTACTGAGTCATTCATTGCAAGGAAAGTTAAGCAGAGATCCCCTATCAGGAGTCTGCGTGACACTGGTAGAGTGGCAGAGCTTTTAGTCTGTCAGAGTAACTATGTTACTGTGACCTCAGATTTATTGTGTGAGGACACCTTGAGGTCTCTTAAGCTGGTTTAGGTGGTTTGTAAGGAACATACCAATGGGTGCATTATACTCAAAGATGGGCCTACCAAGGGATGAATAATGTGTGATTATACATTTTTGGTCCTCGAGGAAATGCTACGAGTACAATCTGTGAAGGTAGAAGGACCTTCTCCATCTTTATAAATGATCTTAGCACAGTCATATTGGAGGCTACCTGCATTCAATACGCAGACAACTTCACCTTGATTTGTTTTGCCACCTCCCCAGCAAATCTTTCTACATTAACCCAAAACACCTTTAACTTGGTGGAAAAATGGCTATTAAACCAATGTCTAATCCTAAACCCCAACAAAACTAAGCTACTTCTCTTCTCCCCTACGCGTAGGACCACCCCACCACTCTTCAACATAACAGCTAGTAATGGGCCCATCATCTTCCCAGAAACCCAAACTAAACTTTTGGGTGTCACAACTGATAACAACCTCAGGTTTGATGTGCACATCAATCAAACTATAAAAACTATCAATAAAAACACTCGGCTCTCTCTATAGGATCAAATCATTCCTCACCCGACCTGTTCAAACTGCAGTCGCCCGCTCCCATCTACTATCTACCCTTCTTTATGCCTCTCCTCTTTTCTCCAGCCTGAGCAAAACTGATTTTAATAAATTATCATCATGTTACAACCATATTGCCAGATTTGCTACTGGCTCACCCTACCAAACCCACTACTGCCACAACCTAAATCTCCTAGGCTGGCTGGAACTACCTCATCTTCTACAGCTCAACCAGCTCATAGTTACTCACAAAATCCTCTACCAGACAGAAAATACCCCTGCTCTAAAAAACATGATCTGCCCCTACAGTAACAATCAACCACTCCGCTCCTATACCAAACTCCTAGTTCTAACAGTCAAATCCAACCACTCTGCTGGTGACTCACTCTTTTCCAACTCTGCCGGAAAGATTTGGAACTCACTACCAGCCAACCTAATCAAGAGCCTTCACCAACCTTACTCAAAAACAAGCTTAAGAATTACCTCAAATTGCACTGGATATGTCTCTGTACTAACCCTGACTAGTGCCCTGTCCATCTCACATGCCTCTCCTCTACAAATGTCCTTTCTTTGGCCACCCTTCTCCATATCATGAAGGGTAAATCATGTCTAATGCTACTCAATGTATTTATTCCTGAAGATAATATGTTGTTACTACCTGTATATACATGCTCGCAATGCTTTGTAAGTCACAAGTGCCATGTAATTGTTTGTATTGCTCTGTCTGTAGCCTGTGTGTAATTGCCATTCACTAATAGTTCTAATAATTGTAATGTGTACATGTACCTTGGAGCTTTTCTCCCCAGGCCTCCACTGAAATTGGGCATATATCCAGTCGGACCATCCAGGTTAACAAATGTAAAATAAAATAAAAATAAAATAAATTAAATAAATAAATACATTTTCTAACCACCACAGAGACATGGTGGTCAAAGGAGAGTCTTTTATCAACATATGTAGCCAGGTCCCTGATGACTATGTCATACTTAAGTGGAATGTTATCTATATGGTGAGCAGTAGTGAAGCTACATTTACCAAAGGAAACTATGCTGCATTTATGACATACACCCATAATTAATACAGCAAGCATTTGTTTGGTCCAATCTTAGCTGAAGAATTGAGTATCAAAATGGAATTTGATAACCAGCCCCTGTTTGTAACTATCAGCAAACTTGGTTAGCCAAAGTTCCTTGATATTGGCTTTTATGTCACAGAAATATATATACATATATATATATATATATATATATATATATATATATATATATATATATATATATATATATATATCAAAGAGGAGGAGACCCAGGAACAGGAGGCTTGTGGGACATTGCTAGTGACATTTTTCTTTCTAGGTCAAGTATCCTCAACCTTAATGGTACGGATTCTACCAGACAGCCAATTACAAATCTAGCAAACTATGTATGGGTTAATGTTGGGCTGGGAGAGTTTGTCAATAGTCTCAACATTGGATATAGTTTCAGAGGCCTTGGAAAGGTCTAGATAATCAGTGTGGACTGTATACCCCTTATCCATGGTGTCAGCTTTCAGAGAGGCCTTATAAAGTTCTAAATAAGCAGTGTGGACTGTATACCCCCTATCCACAGTATCAGATTTAAGAGACCTTGGAAAGGTCTAGATAAGCAGTGTGGACTGTATAACCCTTATCCATGGTGTCAGCAACCCTTTCAAAGATTTCAGCCAGTTTGAGCAGGCACAATCTGCCTTTTACAAAGCTGAATAGATGCGTACCCAGGGATAGAAATTCACCTACATCATTGTTTATTTATTCAGCTATAATGAGTTTCAAAGTCTTGTAAATAGTACTAGTGAGACTAATAGGCCTGCAATTCACAAGGTCAGTAGCGGGACCATCTTAATGCAAGGGCACCACAACTGCCATTCTCCACTCCTTGGTGACATAACCAGTGTAGAGACCCATGCTGAATAGTTGATGAAGGGATTTTGTTAAATGGGACTTTCAGGTTCTCAGCAGGCATCTAGGGATATTGTCAGTACCCACGGAAGTAGTGTTTTTAATTTTGGAAACTGGCAAAATGACTTTGTCCAAAGTTATATCAGGAGGGGACTGTAAGGGAGATTGAAGGGGAGAGAGGGGATAGCGGGTAGAGTGAAGCTGGAAGAGAATTTGTCCATAAGAATATTAGCAATGTCCTTAGGGTCATAGAAGCAAGTACCATTTGAGATAAGCTCAATACAGAATTGTAGGCCACTTTTAATTTTCTTAATATAGCTGAAGTAAATCTTGTGGTTATCTTTTGAATTAGTTGCAATCCTAAGCCATACATACATTTTCAAATCATAAGCTTATCAGTCTTAAATCCCCTTTATAATGATGAAGAGGACATCTTTTAAAGGTGGCCAGGAACTTTTTTGTTTTATTATAGAGCTTGTTGATGAGATAGTTCCACCACTTGGGTTTAGTTTTAAACTTGCCATTAAGTCTACTCCAGACTGGTACCAATGCCTCAATGCATCTACCCAACAGGGAGTAAAATTCAAAGCAGTAAACAGAAGCCTCAGTTACAAGGTTTGTTGGGAAACTGTACCATTTGTGAATATCAGTAAATCAGTAAGTATTAAATAATTGGTCTTGGAGTAAGTCTTGAATATAGAAGAGTTAGCAGGGACCACAAAGCAGCCTTTCATGCAATAGACCACAGTAAGGTGGTTAGATTTTGACTACAGATGGGGGAAGATGAAGGCTGGTGCAACTGAGAGAAATGTTTGTGAGGACGAGATCAAGAAGATTAACACCTCTAGTGGGTAGGGGTAATTTGGTCAGGTCTATTGGCATTTATATAGTGCAGAACTCTCTGGGCATACTTGTTATCTTTAATAACCATGTTCATAGGTTCATAGGTAGGTACTAGGCTATCTGCCTGAGGGCATTTATAAGCCTAGCCAGAGTGTGTCGGCTTTCGACGCCCCATTGATTAATTAACTGATCCTCTGTCAAGCAAAGCCAATGAATTGATCCCAGGGGATAGGGTTCATAGGTAGGTACTAGGCTATCTGCCTGAGTATTTAGGTATCTAGGTTTGTGTTGCAACACTTTGTGTAACTACCATGCCTATATTTGGGACTGTCCCCATCAGTCAATCTGATGAAATAGGGCTTATCCATATGGTACTAATTGATTACTAAACCCTTATAACTTCCATCTCTTTAGCACATCTTTCTTTAATTGATTACAGCATGACAGAGAGTGACAGAAAATATTTTTCTCTAGAGGCCTAGGAAATCTTTCAATAATGCCTACAAAATTTTAATCATGTTAAACTCCTCTATGCACTTCAGTCTTTCATGTGTCGACTAAATCACTAAGACATGCTTACTAAAAGCAGAGCAACATCACCATGGAAACGATCTTCCTGCCATGATTAGGAACTAGCCCAATTACATTCTTGGTATAGCCTGTCACAGCTGATAATGCTGAACAAGAGACAATAAAAATCTATTTGCTCCTGGTCACACACCTAATTGGCTCAAAATGTTATTTTATTTTATTTTTAAGTACCCTGTCATTGGTGAATTCCCTTTCCACCAGCAGTTCGTATGTATCACTTAAGTTCTCTGCTTACCAATGCCACTTTAGATGAAGATATTAGCTCACCCCTAGACCTGAATCCAAAAATTCATACATTAACATTTTCTAAGAAAACAAAAAAATGATTATTATTTGTATTTTAGATACTGTTTTTGCCTTAGTGTTTTGTCTTTGTTGGAAGAGTTTCCAGATTTTGGAAATAGTTATGCCTGGCACTATGTGCGTCTTCTACCATTCTGAGGTGGAGCATTTATGAATGAATCTCTGATACAGATTTATTTGCAATATTTTCAATAAATCAATTAATATGCAGGCAAATAACGAATGAATAAAATGTGGTGGGCAATGGAAGTAGTGTATTGTTATAGTGGTTGACTAAACAATACAGGGCTTGGATTCAATAGCTGTAAGATGATCTGACACTATTTCAAATCCAATGTCCTACTGCATGGTGAAGTTAGGTTTGAGGATAGCGAAATGAGCACCTCAGTGTTCCACGCTGAGAAGGGGGGGTGGACACAGAGAAAATACTACCTCCAAACCTATAGTACACCCTGAATGTGCTCGGACACTGTAAAAAGGAGCTGAAGCACTGAGTTACTGCAGATGAAAAACAGACAAAAGAAATCCAGAGTTTAGGGGTGGAGAGAAGGCTGCTACACGACTACTGAGGCAATAACACACATTACGTACCTGTACGTATGCATTTAGGTATATCTTTATATGTTTGTGTTTTGATATATAGTTTTTTTAATGTTCCTTTCATAGAATTTCAACTTTAGGTTTTCCCTTTAGTTAAAATAAATATCTCAAGATATTTCCTTATATATTTTTTCCATCTGAACCATGCTCATTTAAACTGAAGGCCTGGGAAGTAAATCTCAGTGAAAACAAACAAGTTATGACATAGAGAATTTACTTAAAACAAGTAATGTGCAAGAGTATTATAAAACAAAGTGAGCAGAACTGTACAGTGCACATATGAAAGGCAGGGTGAACCATAATTCCAGTATTTCAGATAAACACTCTGTACCCAGTCAGAGTTATTTATACACAGTATGAACAATAGAATAGCACTAAACAGGGAAAATATTTGTGAACTTTAGGAGACCTGCATTCTTTGTGGCTAGGAACAATAGTTAAATACAACACGCAAAGCATTACAAATGCATATCTTGCATTATACTAAACTTCAAAGATAAAAGTATACATTTTGTGCCATTACTGCTCTATGGTGATGTTCCTACATGTTAACATTGTCATTACAGCAACAATTAAAACTAGAAAAATAGAGGTTGCAGAACTGGGGAAAGGGAATTAGTGGCTGTTAGTACAAAGAGTGTGACTGAAAACCATGTACACATACCAGAGGAGGAAGTAAGGAAAATGGAGAGAAAGAAACTGGGAATTACAGTAAAACAGTAGATATGTGTGGACAGACAGAAGGAAACAGTGTGTGACAGATGGACTGAATAAAGCCTAGGGAATGTCTGGCAGTTGCCTTGAATAATTGAGTGTTAATGAGCTGTTCCTGTGGTCTAGTGATGCAAGGTTTGATTCTGTCAGCCTCCATTGCCTAACTGTGTGACTGTGAGCAAATCACTTCACGAGACACTGCTCCCAGGCTGGGTCTGAAAAAGGGTCATGGAGATCAGTGCTCTACCGTGGAAAACAAATACAAATAAAATAAATAAAATAAAAATGTGGTCAGAGAAAATGTAGGTTAAAGAAGTCAGAGGTGGAATAGAATTTAATGTAACAGAGTACATGTAATAAGCTAAGAGTATGACTTCTATAGACAAAGAAACCAGGTGGAAGGAATACCTCATGTTGTTGTAGGGGTGAGGTACTGTAGTGATGGGGTGTATTACTGAGGATGTGTGATAGTTAAAGTTATACTGTGTGGTGAGCCTAGGTCTGAAGATAGCAAAATGAGTGGTAGAAGGTTCCATGCTGGCTGAAATGGATGCTAAGAATATGCCATTCTGGCAAAATGATGAAGCTGAATCATAAAGTTGTAAAGGTCATACCTCTTACCCTTTCAGACTTCAAAATCATAGCCGGGCTCCACAAGAGGAGGTCTAAAATCATTTGCATATGTTTAAATTGACATCCCTGTGGGTGAGGGGTCAAGCATATAAGTTTGCCCTTTTGCCAGGTACAACCTATAAAATTAGAACCTTTGTGGTTCTAACTGGTGTACACTTATATAGCTCTACCAGAAAAAATAATCTTTACTGCAATGTAAAAAATACATACCTGTTTCTTTGGCTTGCTATATGTGCGTCTTAACTATAGTTTAATTAGCACAATTAGTATAAACTTTGTATGTTTTTATTTCTCCAGAACATGGGTATGGAACTTTCACTAAACATACATTTATATTGTTGATTAAAAAATGCAGAAAACACCTTAGTCTAGCACTGAACCTGAGCTCCAAGCATTCCTAACAAAATCACACAGCTTAAAATTTTATTGCCCATTTGGGACATTTTTAATGTGCTTCTTCTCTTTTTCAGAACAAAAATAAAAACATTTTGTTAATATTAGTTCATATGCTATGTAGATCCAGTTAGAGCAAAATTCGTAAACTATTTTGAGACTTGACCAAAATATTGGCTATATTTGCATAAAACATATTGCATTTTTACAACTCTATATCCTTCCAGATAGATGTCAGCTTGTGATCGGACAAATAAACACATAAATAACTGCCCATACAATATATTTCATCTTGCTGCTGGCAGCACCATACTGTACAGTCCACCAAAACCCATGTCATTTTAATCACCAAAAATCAGGAACATAGACCTAAAATCAGGGGCTGATTTCACACATTGCTTTTACGTACAAATAAAGTTGCTAGTATAACACATTTTGCATTAGCAAGCATTTTCTGAAGTCTGAAACTCACAAATGTCATTATTTATTGATTGCATTGAACAATTATTTACCAAGAAACCCCATATTTTATGAGGATCAGACAAAAAATATGAGTCAAACTCAGACTGGAGAGAGTTGAGAGCTATCCCCTCTGTACAAGGTGTACAAGTATAAACACACACACACACACACACACACACACACACACACACACACACACACACACACACACACACACACACACACACACACAACTGGGAAAGGCTGGCACATGTTTACTAGCTATGCTCCCTTTTCCCCAGACTATAAGGTAGTTGTCACTACCAACAAACCCCCTTGATAGCTACCTTAAGGCCCTTAACAAAGAGTGTCCAATTTTACTGTGTAAAATTAATATTAATACAAATGGTAGTTTGACCAAGAACAAGGTGATTAGGAGTGGCCCACACATAACACAGCCAACAATTACAGCCACTTGTACGACTGTGTGCATCATTGATGTCTGGAAGATCAGATGAATGCATGGATACACAAAAATGGCCTATAAATGTATTCCAAATCCCTGCAGTCAGATGTACACATTACATACTACTGCAACACCCTCCTTCCTCTCAGCTTCTTAGGTCAAGAATCACAAAGACCCAAACTGAGGAACAGATTTTAAATATTGCTCTTACATACTTAGGTGGTTGTTAGAATAACAAGGTTTGCATTAGCAAACATTTTCTGAAGGATGTGAAGTCTGAAACTCTTGTTTATCATTATTTAATGACTACAATGCGTATCAATTTGCCGTATATTTCATGAGGAACAGTAAAATGCTGCACATCTTCTTTGCTCAATAATTCTTGAGAAAGCCAACACTAATTGGTGGACAAAGGATAAAAAAGGCAATATTTTTTTAATATTATTCAAATTCACTTACAATCTAATAGAGCAACAGGTACCACATCAACATACATTTTCCAAACAATAACAAGTATGGCATTCTTAATTACTGGCATTATTGACTGGCTATAATCATCAGTCATTTAATAGAAAATTAAGTTTTATGAGCCAAAATTAGGGATATTGTGCAAAATCTGAGGCAGCTGACAAACAGAGCTATGCTTATCTCTCAACCTTCCATCTCCAAAATGTGAAACACTACCACTCATCAATATCATAAATTTCATATGTGTTGTGCTTAATCAACGCTGCTATAAGTATCCCAAGGATACTGGACACACTCAATATTTTTTCAACTTTGTGGGGCTTAAAAATGAATCCTGCCAAATCAAAGGTCTTCCCATCAACTAAAGAGAAACTAGCCCTTTAGTTAGCCTCTCCAAATCACCAGTTTGAATGGATTTGGTTCAGAAAGTTTAATATTGGGGTGTTTGGATGTCACTAGACATGTTACGGATGTCTTTGCTGAATGCCAAACCTCTTTTGGAATTCTTGGATAAAAAATAAAAATTCTGGAAAGAGCCAGAACTAATGTTCCTCAGCTGGGACCAAATACACAAAATTCTAACCCTGTCAATGATTTTATTTATGCTCAAATCTCTATCATATCTAGTTTGTTCCAATGTAATAGATAAGTGGCAAAGCAAAATTATGTATTTCATTTGGTAGGGAAAGAAACAAAGGATCAGCAAGAATAAATGGATGTATGTGTACTTGAGTGCAACTGAGGGGAGAGTGTTTGATACATGGTGAGAGCATATGTGTGTGTGCATGTATATGCATGTGTGTGTGTGTGTGTGTGTGTGTGTGCATCTGTGTGTGTGTGTGTGTGTGTGTGTGTGTGTGTGTGTGTGTGTGTGTGTGTGTGTGTGTGAATGTGTGGAGGTGTGTGTGTGCATGTATGCATGTGTGAGTGTACGTGTACATGTCTGTGTGTATAGATGTGCATGTGTGGTGAGCACATGTGTGTGTTGGAATGTGTGTGGGAGAATGACCGCGAGGGTGCTTTTACCAATGTGATTTATAGACATGCCAACAGTAATCCACAGCAAAATGCTTCTTAGCAATTGTGGTAATTGCCAAGTGTGTCACAGATATGTAAATTAGATTATAATAAGGTATTTTCTTATTCCAGCTAATGTGCTTCAGAATTGCTATTTTTCACAGTCAAGCTAAAGGGCTCTTTTTGCCACAGCACTTACCACTTTGGGCTGAGTTCTTTCTGAATCCATCCCGATATCTAATCTGATCTACTCTTTTAATAATTTATTCTGTTTTCCTCCCTTTCCTCCTGTCATAGTCTGCAATCAATTACCAGTACATGTTAAAGATACAGACAGACAATTGTTATGCTTGTTTAATTACCGCAGTATCACAGCAACACTTATTTATTTATTTCAGTTTGATAACCGAGGAAGTCCACTGGGCCATGAGGAGCCTGTTTTCAGTTGAGGCCCAGGGAGAAAAGCTGCATACAGTCACAGAGAAAATAATATGAAACAGAGAAAGAATATGAATATGAAACAATCAATAGTTTTAGAAAAAAATACAGCATACAATACAATACAGTAAATTCACAGAGTATACAATACAGTAAAATTAGAGAGAGATAAATAGTATTATACAATAAAATAATGTGGGTTTACACATTTTTGATACAGTCGAAATAATATATTTTTTTTAATTAAAAAAAAAACAATCCTGCATCTGCCATAACAAGGTCAAGTTGCTTTCCACACAGAATACGTATTCTGCACAGCACACAGTTGTATAGATTAATGGCCAACTGTAAAAATGCTGAAAAAACAGCATTGTTTCTTGTAATTGCTTGACTGAGACAGTGTCAAGTTTTTGCACCTAACAAAATGACTCATTATAATTTACAGTTTTAGACTTAAAAGGTCGCAGTCAGAAATCTTCATCAAAGTTGTATGTCTGACTTGGAACAAATTCCCATCAACACTTTGAGTCATAGTTTTACCAGTTTTCAAATAACATGTGACTGTTGATAGTGCATGGCTTACTCTAGGAATTCAAAGCTGACCTACTTCAGAGCTACCTTTTGTTGTATTTCAGAGTTACTAAACTATCAAAGACTACTTTTTTTATGTAAGACCGCAAAGGTTACATTCTAACAGCTGCATGTCTGTTAGATCAATTAATTCACAGCACAGTCATTAAATGTACTCATACAAATCATTCCTTCTCACGGTGACACCTCGAATCATAGAATTCACAGGTGAGATGTCAAAAAATCTAAACTGCATTATTCAGCATATCTGCATGCCTCAGAGGTATCATGTTCCCTGACATGATTTAAGTTTAACTATTCTTGGCTAAGTCATAGTTTGTTATACAGAGCTACTTTACTTGCGATATTCTTACCTTTTTGTAACATACTTGACCACTTGTCAAGGAAAAAGTACTTTGTGCTGTTGCGAACTTTATAACCTGTATTTTTCCCTGTTGCTTTTCCCACATATAACCCATAAAGGTTCACTTGTATGATGTATGGTATAAGGAATAAACTCCTTTTAACAGTCATGACTTCAAGAGTAAAGTTTAAGTGGCCATGGTTGTTTTCAAACAGAAAGGGGTTAGTGATTAAAACATAAAATGTCATTCATTATTTCTTACAGGGACAGATACCAAAACAGTTTATACATAAAGCAAAATGCTTTTGTGAGCCTCCCCCATAAGATACCCCTGATTTGGACAGATAGCATGCATGCTTCACTATGATGGTTAATGCAGTTGGAGAAATGTTTAACCTTTCCTACCCCTGATTCCAAAGGAATGAGTGGAGATGCTGTCCTGAACTCCTAAGTAACACATATGGAGTTAGGTATGCCATCCGTAAGAAACTCCAACAATGTAGACAGCAGACTATCCATAATGTTGAACAGGAGAGGGGTGATGTATTCAGAGCATATTGTTTCAGATGCCACACTACAAGGCTGTCTAAAATGTCTTTATTATAGAGTGGACACAGATGCTAGTTCCTTATTGTACCCAATGATAACTGTACACTTATGAGTAGGCATGGTAGAGAGAGAGGCTTGTCTTTTAATGTGTTAAGCTGTATTATTATGCAAACATGTTCTCCAAGGAGTCTATTTTATTATTTGTGAAATAATTAGTCCTAATCTCATGTGGGGACAGATTATGGAATAGGCATATACATATTAAAGTACTGTCTTCTACATGAATGAACACCCCTCACCATCATAACCTTGACATACATGTCAGTGTTTGTTACAGTGATCATCATCTTGGCATGGCAGAAATGATTAATAATACCTGTACCTGGATGATATTTATGTTTACAACACACACACACACACACACACACACACACATATATATATATATATATATATATATATATATATATATATATATACATGTAAATATATCTATATGGACATGTATATCACAGCGAATTCTGACTAGTTCCAGAACAAATTTATGCTTTTCTGACACTTGTAGGTTAGGCTGCCAATGTAATCATTGCAGCTATTGCATTTTAGGTATTTTTCCAACTTACATTTCTGTGTGATTTCTCCAATAGCCATTAATGTCTTTATGTTATACATTAATCTACTGGTCTTTAACTATTGTGTAAAAGAAAAAAATCTGGTCTACCTTTGCCTGTAACTCCCAGGCTGTGGCTGAAATGGCGCCAGTATGAATCACTCCACCACCTCACTAAGCACACTTGTGGTAGGGGAAGTAGCCAATGCTCCTCTGTAGTCAGAGACACTAAATTAGTCTCCATTCTGGTCCCAGTCTGAGGGGTAAGCCGTACTACCTGGTTGCAGAGCAGCTACCCACTCCTGCAGCAAGCAGCAAGCCTGTGCCACTTGTATGCCAAGTAATAGTGCTAGTATCAAGGTTATGGTCAATGGCATTATGAACTATGAACTTCAAGGTTTTCTTGTTTTTAGAGTCCTGGCTCTCCCATATAAGACATTAGATGCTGTGGCTTCACTTTACCTAAAATAATGTTTGATTTCTTATCTTTTGGTAAAGATTTTCCCCTTTGTTGCTGATAACTATGTAATATTCATGGAATTCATTTGATTATGGTTGACCATCAAGCAGTTTTGATGGCTGCTCTGAACCTGGAGCCATACCTCTGAATCTCTTAGGGCAAGAAATCTGGACAAAGCCATAATTAAAAGTGGGACAAAGGCAAAAAAATAAGGGCAATTGTTAAATATTGCTCTTACAAACTTAAAAAGTTGATAGAATAACAGGTTTTTCATTAGCATGAATTTTCTGAAGGATATGAAATCGGAGACTGAAATGTTTGTCATTATTTTTGAACTTCAGTCTTTAGTGATTTACCACTAATTTGCCAGAAAACCACAGTTTTATGAAAAACAGACCAAAAATATGAGGCCAAAATCTGGACATTCTGCTAAAATCTGTATATAGTTGAGAGGTATGCCTGGAGCCCATTGTATAGAGCATAAAAGAGTGTTCATTAACATTGCTTTCCATTCCCAGTTGAAAATATGTTAATTAAGCCTTTGAAGATTTATAGTTTGTCAATCTTAGTATATAGTTGTAACAATCTTATTCTTAAATGAAAACTTATTCTGTCATTCTTTCGAAGAGTTCAATATTGCATACAGATGATCAATTATTTTAGGTGTTCTTTTAAGATCTGTTTCTCTTTCATGTGCTTATGGTTTATTATTTACACTATACTTTCTGATTTTGAAAGATTTTACTTTCTTTTATGTGTTTTCCCTCACCATTAGTAATTAACAATCACTTTTAGAGAGACTCTTCTATGAAGAGTATTAATTAATAATTGTACTTAACAGCATCTTTAATAGTGGCAAATATTTAACTTAGCTTCCTGTTATAAACTGACATTTGACAGAGTAAAGCCTGGAGAAGGTCAGTTTCACCTCACAAGTAAAGTTGTCCAGGCCATATATTGTCCTTACAATACCTTTTTAACCTTTCTAAATTATGATGGTATGTCTTTTTACAGTGTAGAACCAAAAATGTTCACTTTCTAGAGCTAATGCAACTAAATTCTTATATAAAACTGCAGAGGTCCTTCTAACTGCATGCTTTTTTACCCTTACTGAATCTTTTTCTTCACCAGGCTGCTCTGATCATCATTTAGACAAATGAACATAAAAAATGAGAAGAACAGTAGTCCAACCGCAGTTTATTCCAAAATTTGACTCCACAAACACGTAAAGTAACACACGTAAATCCAAAATTTGACTCCCCGAACACGTAAAATAACACACATTTACCTAGGTTTCGTCCTTACTATCAGAACTTCATCAGAACAATAATTGATGTAAAAGCTGAATTTTAAATACCCTTCCCATTAACTTAATTCATAAATTATTCAATTATTTATTTATTTAAAGAACTACCCTATTTAAAAAAACCTTTAACATTCCTGATATATTTCATACTTAAACGTATACTAACTGTGACATATGCTTTCTAATGAATAATTCAATGCTGTTTTGTCATAAAATGTAAAATATGATAAATAAATAATAAATAATAAAAATTGTACTGAATACATATTATGTACAAATGTGCAAAAATTCACATTGAATAAATATTACATATTAAAACGTTGCAAAACTATAAAATCATTTTTAAAATTACTTTATTTCCTACCTGCTATGTGTTTAAGCTTTAGTATAGGAGCTATACTTATATAGTCATTAATACCCAGGTAGTTTTGGGCGTTCAACCTTAATTGCCACTTTAATTCACATATATCTAAGTGGACATCCAATGTCCTACCCTGAATGCCATTTTTAATCTGTTGGATTTCACAAAATTTGAAATTATGTTCTATATGTGCAACAATATGCCTAGCTAGGGCATTAGTGGACTTACAGTGCTTAATATCAAGTATATGTTCTCTGATTCTTTCTCTAAAATACCTGGATGTCTTGCCCACATAAAAAAAATGGGCACTTTTGGCACTTAGCCAAATATACTACATTCTGGGCATAACAATCATAGTGTCCTGTTATGGGTATAAAATAATCATTAACCCTGATGTGACTATCAGTATTCAAAATGTATTGACAAATAGAACATCTACCACACTTGTAATTTCCTAATTTTCTCCCACCTGTGATTGACTTTAATTGGGATCCTTTTTCCAATATTTCCTTGAAAGATTGATCTTTCCGAAAAACAAATTTGGATGCACCCCCTACTTTGCTTTCTACATTTTTGTCTAATTGTAGGATATCCCAATTTTTCTTCATCATCCTTACAAGCCAGTCTACATCTTGGTTGAAAGTAGTGATAAATAATACGTTTGAGATTACATTACTCTTATCAGTGTGGACTGTTTGGGCAATGACAGTTTCCTGATTCGTGCCTTTATTCATCATAAGAATAGATTTGTAAATTCCAGTTTCTCTTTTATGTTTGATTTCATGCATAACGTTCATGAATAAATCCTCTGGATAACCTCAATTCTGAAACATACTGACCATATATTTAAGTTCATCCAAAAATTCCTGATGGTCACTGACCATTTTTGCCGCCCTCACCATTTGCCCTTTTACAATTGCTCTTTTTTGGTGTTGATGTTAAAGCAGTCAGATTGTCTAATATTCTGGACAGGGTTCCTGAAACTACTTTGCTTATGTTTACTGACATAGCTTACATAATAGGGATATAAGCTCCACACAATATGCACACATGACGAGGTTGCTTGCTGCACAGAAAACCACTGGCATAGCCTACATGCTCAGCAATGTGTGAATTAGCACATTGCGTGGATACTATGCCGACAGAAGTGTGATGATGCCACCTGGCTTATAAGCTCATAGGCTAAATGCTCTTGTAGATCATTTTAAGCCTAACCAATTTCTCTGCAAAGGTGAGAATCAAACTCTGTACCTTATGAACTGAACATTTGCAAAGTGCCATCCATTTGTCTGACATATTGCATTTGCCTGTGGTGAAGGGCCTCATAACACACCTGTGTCGGTGTTAATTACACATTAACACATATCCTGTCAGGCATTATTGCTTGCTTATTATGCACATGCGATGGCCAATCCATGGAAAATTGTTTTATATGAAACAGGTCCATGATGCAGAAAAGGTTGGAGACCGCTCTGGAGATGTTTATGTAGCCCTAAGAACAAAACTTGAAAGGTTATATTAAGTGTCAGGCAATGGCATGTAGGGATAATGAGGTTGGATCACAAATCTATCTCATTCAAAATAAAAATCAACTTTAAAAGCCCAGCAAAACCTTTTATAGTTAGAAATGATTCCAAAGCAAACTACATCCAGTTGAGCGACAGTTTGTTAAACTTCAATGCCCTGTCCAGCCCAGAGTTCACAACAGCCTATGCAGAAATATTCACAGAAACACTGCTTATACATGTAACTGGCTGCATAGAGGCTGCTATACCTACCAATATTAAGCCCAAAACAAACACCAAAAAGAAACCACAGTAGCAGAATCCTAATCTTAACATGGTATATAACAAAAGGAAAAAGTCATGGCCAAAGTCAGAAAGAACAACTCTCATCATAACAAGAGCTCACTAATAAAACTAAACGTGAAACAAAGAGGACTAATTAAATCCAACAAGGCCTATTATAAGGTCAAGGTACCTTCTTTGGCTGAAGACAACTACAAGGCCTTCAACATCTACGTCCAAAGCCTCTAAAGTAACATGTAACAGCTTCAATAAGTAAAGTGGCATAGTGAATCTGCTGGCTCAAATATTCAGCTCAAACTTTACCCCCATTTCTGCCTGCCACCCCTTGCAAAATCCCTACCAGCATAAACCCCTAACTAACAGTAGGGACAGGTTATGTCAGTGCTCACTAAGGCTGAAAACAAGAGTCTCAAAGGGGCCCTGACAATATCCCAAGTTGCTCTCTAAATAGCCTGAAACATTACCTATCAGGACCACTTGAGTCACTTTTCAACTACAGCCTCAAAACCAGCTGCACACCAAATGAACGTTAGATGGCAATTGTTACCCCCCTTCAGAAGGGTAAACCATCAATTGAACCCAGAAACCACTGACACATTAGTATGACTATTCTAATATGCAAAGCACTGGAATAAATTATCATGGAAATGATTAATAAAGACAGTGAGAACCTACCAAAACTGGACCAATCCGAGTTTGGTTTTGTCAAAGGATGTCATGTCTATTTAATCTGGTAGACTTCTTTGAGAAGATAACCAAGGCAATGGATAAAGGGAAGATGCCTAACTAGACTTGGCTAAGATGTTCAACACAATACCCTGCTCAGGGGTATTGAAATTGAATGATTCTGTCCTTAATTTGCCCAGTCAGCGAGATGACATCTAATGACATGCATTATAACAGGATTACCCTATATATATATATATATATATATATATATATATATATATATATATATATGTATGACCTTAGGCACTTAAACTGGTTTGACAAAACCAGTGTATTATGTTCATTTATATGATAATGGGTAGGGTAGCATTAATACATGGTTAAGGTGTGAGTTATGACACAATATAGTAGTTGGGTTCCTCAAGACTATGAAGCCATTTCTGCCAAAAAAACAAGCTTCTGAAAATTAGCATTAGTTATTAGAAAGCAAGTTTCCTATTGCAACAATAACCAACCATTACTTATATAAAATAGATTATGCATATACAAAAATAACTCATGAACAGACAAATCATTGTCCAATGCCCTAACAACTTTAAAGGAGAACTTTTTCAATAGCTTGATTTGCCTGCAAATGAACTAAACAGTCTATACTTTTCTGCCACTTAAATTGTCAGTAAGAACTTACAGACAATATTTTACAGCCCTTTATGTAAATACTGATCTACAGCCTTCTACAAACTAATTTTTCTTATAGCTTTTCCCTCTAAACTGTGTCAATGTTTACAACAGCTTTCATATGTTCACTTCTAAAAGCTGTACACAATATTAACAATCCTAGAATTTCAAATGGAAGTAATCCATATGATTAAATGTTTCTTTCAGAAAGCATTCTAAAATGTACTAGCAAACCAAACTGATCCATACAAATTCATACAGAGGTCTTATAATATTACAAACAAGTCAAACAACATTTCATTCAGTTAACCCTCAAGGAAACTCAAGCCATGGAAAGCTATAATATTTACCTGTACTTCCTACTCAGAATATTGTTTGGAACATTAACAACACCATTGGCATTATATCAATTCACTGTCAGATATGTATGAATTTTGTAGGCTGCATGCATTTCAGAGATACCAAAGTACTGGGAAGCAGCACAGAAGGGTAGATTTAGGTTCATTTAGCTGCCAATCACTCCACTCCTCTCTCGTTCATGGTATTTAAGTTTCAGTTGTGAAAATTACAACTCACAACTTGACCTCTAGAGAAGAAAATGTTCACTCTCTCCCACCCTTGTTTTGTAGTGCAGAACAATCTTGTTGCTGTACGACTGGTAATTTACCATTCTAAGGAATACAGCAGGCTGCTGATAAGCTGGTAAGGCTGGTAATTTACCATTCTAAGGAATACAGCAGGCAGCTGATAAGCTGGTAGGACTGGTAATTTACCATTCTAAGGAATACAGCAGGCTGCTGATAAGCTGGTAGGACTGGTAATTTACCATTCTAAGGAATACAGCAGGCTGCTGATAAGCTGGTAGGACTGGTAATTTACCATTCTAAGGAATACAGCAGGCTGCTGATAAGCTGGTAGGACTGGTAATTTACCATTCTAAGGAATACAGCAGGCTGCTGATAAGCTGGTAGGACTGTTAATTTACCATTCTAAGGAATACAGCAGGCTGCTGATAAGCTGGTAGGACTGGTAATTTACCATTCTAAGGAATACAGCAGGCTGCTGATAAGCTGGTAGGACTGGTAATTTACCATTCTAAGGAATACAGCAGGCTGCTGATAAGCTGGTAGGACTGGTAATTTACCATTCTAAGGAATACAGCAGGCTGCTGATAAGCTGATAGGACTGGTAATTTACCATTCTAAGGAATACAGCAGACAGCTGATAAGCTGGTAGGACTGGTAATTTACCATTCTAAGGAATACAGCAGGCTGCTGATAAGCTGGTAGGACTGGTAATTTACCATTCTAAGGAATACAGCAGGCTGCTGATAAGCTGGTAGGACTGGTAATTTACCATTCTAAGGAATACAGCAGGCTGCTGATAAGCTGGTAGGACTGGTAATTTACCATTCTAAGGAATACAGCAGGCTGCTGATAAGCTGATAGGACTGGTAATTTACCATTCTAAGGAATACAACAGGCTGCTGATAAGCTGGTAGGACTGTTAATTTACCATTCTAAGGAATACAGCAGGCTGCTGATAAGCTGGTAGGACTGGTAATTTACCATTCTAAGGAATACAGCAGGCTTCTGATAAGCTGGTACAACTGGTAATTTACCATTCTAAGGAATACAGCAGATTGCTGATAAGCTGGTAGGACTCGTAATTTACCATTCTAAGGAATACAGCAGGCTGCTGATAAGCTGGTAGGACTGGTAATTTACCATTCTAAGGAATACAGTAGACTGCTGATAAGATGGTAGGACTGGTAATTTACCATTCTAAGGAATACAGCAGGCTGCTGATAAGCTGGTAGGACTGGTAATTTACCATTCTAAGGAATACAGCAGGCTGCTGATAAGCTGGTACAACTGGTAATTTACCATTCTAAGGAATACAGCAGGATGCTGATAAGCTGGTAGGACTGGTAATTTACCATTCTAAGGAATACAGCAGACTGCTGATAAGCTGGTAGGACTGGTAATTTACCATTCTAAGGAATACAGCAGGCTGCTGATAAGCTTGTAGGACTGGTAATTTACCATTCTAAGGAATACAGCAGGCTGCTGACAAACTGGTACGACTGGTAATTTACAATTCTAAGGAATACAGCAGGCTGCTGATAAGCTGGTAAGACTGGTAATTTACCATTTAAGGAATACAGCAGACTGCTGACAAACTGGTACGACTGGTAATTTACCATTCTAAGGAATACAGCAGACTGCTGATAAGCTGGTACGACTGGTAATTTACCATTCTAAGGAATACAGCAGACTGCTGATAAGCTGGTACAACTGGTAATTTACCATTCTAAGGAATACAGCAGACTGCTGATAAGCTGGTTGCCGCTGGCCATCATGGTCCTAGTAATGCTATGAGAGAGATGCAGACTGGAGCTCAGCCCGTTGCTGTTTTTGGCCATGTACAACTTTATACCTTACTGATCTGACCGATTATTATTGAATGTAATACTTTGTTGCATCCTTTCTAAACATGCCACCTGAAAGAACTTGAAAAAATACAACTGATTCCTTGTTAGAAATGACACAGAATAAAAAAAAAACTTTGCACTCATTCCTAAATCAAATCTTTCTCCACTTATGTTCTCTTTGCCATCTATCACTCCTACCTTTGCTAACAATTGATGACCTAAACTTAACAAATAAACTACCTATAAATTGCATCTTCAACTCAATTAATTATTCCCCTCATTTAGTGTGTGTGTGTGTGTGTGTGTGTGTGTGTGTGTGTGTGTGTGTGTGTGTGTGTGTGTGTGTGTGTGTGTGTGTGTGTGTGTGTGTGTGTGTGTGTCTTTCGGCATTTCCCAGTTAGGGGTCACCACAGCGGAACTCCGGTCCACTAATGATTGGCAGGTGATTTTTACGTACCGGCTTGCCAGGCCTGACGCACAACCTTCAACGAAGGTACACCCATTCACGCATGTCTCCACGCAGAAGACGCTCTAGCTGAGAATCGATCCGGACAGCGTCTTACTGTGAGGTGACAATGCTACCGCAGCACCACCACCGCGGGTTACCTTGAATCCTTCAACTTCTAAAATCATTTCTCCAATAACACCTCATTCTCATCTGTAACACCTAGTTATACCTATAACTAATAACCGAAACCTAATAATTAGTAATCTATATTTCCTTAAAACTCTTTTTAAATATATTTTCTTCAAAAATATCTTAAACCTAAACTTAACTAACAGATCACTCTTACCTTAGACACCTTTTACTCAGTTAACTCCCCCTTTTGTCTATTAACTTGTATCTATTGTTAAAATCTGTTTATTTCTCAATCTTATCTACTATGCCTGTTTAAGCATAGTTTGGCTTACAAATCTAACAAATAGCCAAGTAACTACTTTGCTTTGTGATCCGTCTCTGTTCCTTAATCTATGCTCCTTTTTCCACAAATGTTTAGTACACTATATTTTTTTTCTAGCTACTACTTTAATGCATTTTTGCTGCCATCTCTTATATGTTTTCATGCAAACCTTGCAAATATTTTACTTACTAAGTATATTTTCTTTTTCTTTTTAAATCTAATTCTTCAAGTTATGAATAATGCAAATACTGCATCAGTGTACATTGTAAGTATTGAACATAATCACTTTATAAGACTGTCTATTATTATTTTCCTTATTTCTTTTCCTAGCTTTTTTCTCTGTAGCCTGTTTTATGACATTGTGTTTCTATGATCGTTTCTTTAATTTGTTTCTTAAGTATTTTTTTTCTTTGATGTGGAGCTTTCCTCCTCTGGCCTCCACTGAAAAGGGGCTATCACTCAAGGCAGACTACCCCAGTTAAACTGTAATTAATAAATACATAAGTAAATGAATAAATACACAATTAAATAAATATTAAGAAACTTGAACTATTCAGAAAGACTTCAGGAAATGTCATTAGATTATGTTTCATATAGGTTACTAACAATTTACTTCTACTCTGCAAAGCAAGTCAGATCTGGTTCTAATTGAAAGCCTGTACCTGAATCACACTGCAGGGAAGCTAACCCCAGACTGGGGAACATAATATTAAAAATAAATAGCAACAACAGAAAAAAACATGACAGATAACACATTCCACATTTATGGAATAAGACTCCTCTTACGATAAGAAGAGAACATTAGCTTCCTGCAAAAATAATCTAGATGTGTACATTAGAATCAGAAAATGTCATCATGAGATTATGGCAGTCAAGCTTCTTCTTGAAGACTAGTACATGATGTAGGCCGTAAGCCTGATATACAAATCTTTGAAACTATGACCCTACAATCGAAATACACAAGAGAAGGCAAGGGTTCCGATACAAAAATATTTAATGTTAGTGCTTTCGTCCACTTTCTTAAATGAACTTTTTCAGACAACTCCAACCATTCACATACATACTTAAATAGTAAATCTAAGACAATGACATAACAAACAGTAATTGTTATTTAAAGTCACACACCCTCCTACATAACCAAGTCACATCAATAAGAAAAACTAAGAAAAAATATGTAAAATGTTGATAAAAAGAAATTGTATCAAACAACCATAAATAACGATATGAAAATTCACACAAGTATGTAACACAACATTTAAAATGTTTCATTTAAAACCCCAAATAGTAAATACAAAATTATATTATTACTAATATCACCTTTCTAGTGATTTCAACTTCAAGACACATTACTCATCCAGCAACTCACGCATCGTGTGGATGACTTAGCAAGAAAGGTCACTGGTTCTAATTATGTTTTGAATTTGAACGCCGATGGTCTGGCTCCTGCCTTTAACTACTCGGTGCAGGCTGAGGCAGTGGATTTTACCTATGCAACCATCTCTTCGGCTCCCTTAAGCCTACACTCTAACCAGGTAAACCTTGCTGGCGTCCGCCTCCTAGTTCTAGTACAAGCAAAAATGTGTCAGCTGAAAGGTCCCTTTCAAGTCAGCTTGACAGTGCCAATGCTACTATTCCCTCCTTAACAGAATGGCTGAATGAACTGGTGCATTTATGGCCTGCCCCAGCTTCAGAGGGACCATCCAATAACTTCAGTGCTAACAACATTAAAAACAATATTATTGCCAGTCTTAAGTTGTTTGACCAAAAATTGTTTAAATACAAAAAGTTACAACTGGAAATACTTTACTTAAAAGAGTGCATCAAAAGACGCCAGATCCCCAAAGGGTTGCATCAGTGGAGGTATCCCACAGGACTTATTAGGAATTCCTCCTTTCATTGCAAACTGTTGCAAATTTTTGACAGTCAAGGATGCAATTTCTTAGATATACTGGTCAAACAATACTGTCTTCAAATAGATGCACTTAAAAATAAATTAACTGATCTTGGATGTGTAATCAAATTGGATGGGGATTTTTCATAAGTTTGACTTTAGCCGTATTTTCACCACCACCATAGCTAAACTGAAAGAAGTTAAGCTAAGAAAACTTGCAAGAGAAAGGAGGGACTATGAGAATGGACTGGCTTACCCCCTCCCTCCTGAATCTCAAGCACATGCCAATCAAAGGTCTAGCAGCAATGATTTGTCTGCCGATGAGGGTATTAGTGGGTTTGGTCCCAATAATACTGGTTCTATTGCTAATGTTATTGACACATCAAACCAATTGAATGGTAATACACCTATTAGATGTAGAGAATGCCTGAAAGGATGGCAGCAGCCTACTAACCAATCTGATGACCAGGATCTTCAATTCAACAGGAAGAAGAACCAACCCTAGGTGAGGGGCGGATCTTACAGCAATCAACGGCAGAAGAAGCAGAATCGGTGGAGGAGATAACAGTTAACACACAAGAACAATCCTTTAACCTTATTAAAGATGGGATGTTTGACTCTAAACTGCAAATTCTGACTAATTCATCAAGCGATTTTAAAATCTACAACTATTCCTCGTTTGAGGTTCCTATGGACTTGATTGAGATACTTGCTAGGGGGACTGTCATTTGTGCCTACAGCACGAGCGGATTTACCTAAAACTTTACTTGATTTGAAAGTTTTTTCACTTAAGTTGAATTTGAAACTACTTTTAGGTAATAATGATGACTTTAACAGTGATTGTAGGATTTCTAGTGTGCTTAATCCACCACTAAATACAACTGTTTTATTATTTGAAAAAATTGTGTGAACTGGATATCAGTGCAGCATTAAGTAAATCTGCTGGTCATCCTGTTAGATGGAACATTACTAAGGATGAAAGACAAGTTTTAGAACTGTTAAAATCTCAAAGAGTCAGGATTATGAAACCAGATAAGGGGAGCAGACTGATTTTTATGGATGATGATGACTACATAGACAGAAGGGAATCTGTTCTCACTACTGAAGCTTATGTAAAAGTTTCTACTAATGAAATAAATGGGGCTTATCAATGTATAAGATATTTTATCAATGATTTATTCATTGAAGCTAGAGTTAATATTGATATGTATAATTATTTAAATATATCAGCCCCTGTCATCCCAGTAATATTTGAATTACCTAAAATACACAAGGATTTAAAAAAAAACACTTTTCACCCTATCATGGATTGGAGGATATCAATTACTTATGCCTGTGCTAAAATCGTTGACCTTAAACTGAAAAAGTACCTTGTGGGTGAGACACAAATATGTTGTGATTCCTGGGATTTTCTGGAAGTGATGAACAATCTAGAGTTTAATGAAATGTACAATTTTTTACCATAGATGTTAAAGATCTTTACACAGTAATCCCACAAGAATTAGGTTTCCACTGGGTCAGAGAATTTTTACTTAAAAGAGGGGCATTAGATGACGACATAAATTTGATTGAATACCTCTTAGACATTATTTTGTCTAACAATTTTATTCTGTTTAATAACGAATACTATTTGCAAAAAACTGGTGTGGCAATGGGGTCCCCATGCAGCGGGAGCTTTGCAAACTGCGTGATGGCCCATTGGGAGAAGGAACCTTTACTTAATAAAAAAATGTTCAAGGATGGGGTGTACTGGTATATGCAATACTTGGATGACATTTTTATCATCTGGAAAGGGGACTGTAATGCAGCATCCGAATTTGTAGATGTTGACACTAGTCTGACATCCTTTTTGAAATTTACTTTTCATTTTGATATTGACTCCATCTCCTTTTTAGATGTTCAGTTATAGAAGGACAGACTGAATAGGAGATATCTAGTTAGGATTTATAGAAAGCCAACATATTACTACACCTTTTTACATTTTGAAAGCTCACACCCATACCATCAGAAAAAAAGCTGTGATAAAAGGACAGCTTGTTAAGGCTGTTAGGATGACATCTTTAGAAACAGAGTTTCAGGCTGAATGTAAACTCCTTAGGAATGTGTTCCTTAAAAGAGCCTACCCATCACAGTTAATTAATCAAGTGACAGCTGAAGTTGTTAGGAAGAGGAATTCAGGGTGGTTTAAACCTATTTTAAACAAAGGTTTGGGGGAATGTGGATTTTGCTTATGGTACGAATGAGAGTACATTGGTCACCTTACCCCCTTTAATGGTGGTTAACAACTTTAATTTGAACCTCATCACCCCCTTTTCCTCTGATGCTAGCACATTGAAGGACATCCTTTTGAAGAATTGGACATTGCTAAGTGATGAATCATCTATTTAGCACCGGCTAGGCGAAATCCCTAAACTGATTTTTAAAAGTGGCTGTAACTTAAAAAGTATCCTTGAAAAAAGGAAAAAAAAATGTCCTTATAAATTCTGGCATGTTTAAGTGTCATTGCAATTTTTGTAAATACATTAAGGTCACCAGGAAATTTCATATACACAGCCATGATTGTTGATTAATTGTTATTAATTGTAAATTTAATTGTGATACTTTGGGGGTAGTGTATCTTGCTAAGTGCCAGGTATGTACCAGCTTTTACGGTGGCAAAACAGAACAGCACCTATTACAATGCATTTGAAATGCATTATAATGTTAGTAAATTGAATATCACTAATGCCTTAGCAAAACGTATTACAGAAAATCCTGGTCACTACTTTCACTATCAAGTTATAGAAAACATCTGCAAGGACATTAGGGGTGGACCCTGGTCTCTTATATTGGAGGAAAGGGAGTTGCTTTGGCAATTGAGGTTGAATACCTATGCATATCCTAGGTTAAATGAGCAGTGCTCTTTGAAATGTGTCTTGAAGTTGAAATCACTAGAAAGGTGAAATTAGTAATAATACAATTTTGTATTTACTATTTGAGGTTTTAAATGAAACATTTTAAATGTAGTGTTACATACTTGTGTGTATTTCCATATCAATATTTATGGTTGTTTGATACAATTTCTTTTTATCAACATTTTACATATTTTTTCTTAGTTTTTCTTATTGGTGTGACTTGGTTATGTAGGAGGGTGTATGACAATTGCTGTTTGTGATGTCATTGTCTTAGATTTACTATTTAAGTATGTATCTGAATGGTTGGAGTTGTCTGAAGGAGTTCATTTAAGAAAGTGGACAAAAGCACTAACATTAAATATTTTTGGAGTGTTACCCTTGCCTTCTCCTTGTGTGTTTCTATTTCAGTTGGTCAATTATTTTTCATTGTGACCTTACAATGTTTTTCAACATCAGTTGGATGAGATTAGGTGCTTTTTAAGACTGCAAAGGATAGAAAGTTAAATATTGTTTGAGTCTGAGTATTACATCAAGTACAGAAGCAGATGACATCTTTGTCAATGACCCACTGCATGTCCTCCTTTGGACTTCTATGGACATGCACACAAAAGAAATATAGGGAAGATGACTGACTGCTGCCTAATGATCAACACATCATGGTCAAATTCTTGTCCTTTAAGGGGGAACAAATGGGTAACAGCATTCACAGTAATGGCTTGATGGTCAGAAGGCATGGAGGAGGAAAACACAACTAAAAAATATTTGTTTGAACTTGCGCTAGACACACAGATAAGTGCTGTTTGTGCTTGTGTTAGATGGAGAATTAAATGCTAATGTGAGGTCTGGATGGGCAAAGCATTGGGAGGTACTTACATCTTTGACAGACAGAATCAGGTGCTGTCCAAGTGTGGACTGGACAGAAAGTCATATGCAGTCTGAATTTGGGAGAGACAGGAAATTAGGTGTTATAGATATCTGCAATATTCAGGGAGAACTTTATGTACTATTTGACTGTAGTGAGGAGGAGCTGAATTTACTTATTTATGGATTTTATTCTTTTTTATATAAAATTGAGCTGGGCATCAGCAGTCCTTTTTTTTAAATGTGCATTGGCCACACAAAATAGAAAATAAATTAGAAAGGCATGCAGTACAGTGGTACAACAGCACAGGTGCAATTGACACACAATGGTTTCTATAAGTTAAAAAGTATGGGTGTAACTTCCAAGAAAATTCAGAAATGACTAAAATTAAGATAAAACTTTATAATGAACCACTTTGTAAGACTGAAGTTTTCGTTATGTTTCAGTATGTTTTTAGCACACCACATTTCTGTCCACTGTCTTGATGGTGTAAGTGCAAAGTGAGGACAAGATGAGAACGGGTAGAGCTCTACACACAAAGAAATAAATTATTTAAGTATGGCTGCATGGCTGTAATTCAGTAAGAGAATTGTTACATTCTGGAGGATGACTGTGGATTAAGCTGTAATCTAGAATTCCTCCCGTATAAGGTTTGATTCCCATAGCCCTTATTTACCTGCTGTATGATGTTGAGCGGGTCACTTAACCACACAGCATTTTGGGACAACTAAGAATTTGGGTTAGACTCCTCAATGGTTGCATAGACTGCAAGCCTAGTAACTACCTATAAACATTTGTGTTGTAAAAGCTGTACTGTGGTATGTTTGGGTTTAGTAGTAAATGCTCTGTTTCTCGTAATTATGTAGATTGATGCTCAGAGCTCATTCCATGTAATATGGCCATATAGAGAAAAAACCTTGCTACTGCTCTCATATGTTTGGTACATGTGGGTGTTAGGAATTAGTCTGATGAGGAGTAAAAGGCCCTAGTGAGTAGTTTAAATGGTAATATTCCAGCCAAGAAGAGGTGCTGATGTGGTGATCTGCACGAAGTACCTGGAAGGCAAATGTACAGAACAAGAATGTATCACTTCATCATTTCAGGCAATATGTAGTCTCCCAGCTTCATTCATGTTAAGTCCATAGTTTTCCTATTAAGGGGAATTGTTTGTGAAATGTCAGATATCATTTACTATGATCTGGAGCTTTGGTATATTGAAAATTAAGATGGCTATGATGAAGGGAAGGACAGGTTTTAATACTTGAATCAATATAATGTTCCAAAGGATTCTTCTTTGGAAAGAAATTATGCTAGTCTATAGCAGACAACAGGTAGTGCTTCCATTTCTCACTGTTATTTGAATATGTGCAGACATGGTCAAGACAGAATCTTGTCTGACATGAAATTGCATTCATTGTCACTATTATTAGGTGTCCCGATGGACCAGTTTATTATTGGTGGCCAATCTCATTGGTGTCACAAACAGCATAACCTGATTTTTTCAATTTGATGTTCTGGGCTATCATATTGAACAGTCATGTACTTGAAGAAGGCCTGTCTGGCCAGTCTGGGTAGATTCACCATTTTCTGTTAGTGGTCAGCTAGCCAAATGGCAATGTCATCATGATACAGGAGGATGCTTAAGTGGGAACAAGGGAAGATAATATTAATAAACATAGTAAAAAGCAGGGAATCGAGGAATGAGCTTTAAGGACCCCAGCACTAATAGGAAGAAGGTGCCTGTACTCTGACTAGTCTGCAGGCCTGGAAACTAATAAACTGGTCTAGGATGGTTTGGTTTCAGACAGATTTCATGTAGCAAACAGAGGTGATTAACCTGAGTTGGATGCTTTTGTCAAATTAATGAAGACAGCACCTATCACGTGTCCTTCACCCTTCATATTATAGCTGTTGTTTTTCAAAGATAGCAATAAAGTAATGAAGGAAGGGTAGGAGTTGTTTAAACTCAGGACGGATGAGCAGGTAATGCTGAAGATAAAACAGAAAGTAAATGAAGTGCTATCAGAAAATGGTACCGAAAGTTGTCCAGCAGATGTTTGAAAATAGGACAGACAGAAGAACAGTTGCCATACGAAGCTGAAAAGGATAAAGAAAACATCTGCTTTAAGACAAATCTGATAAGGGAGCCTGCACATCAAGGTTGTTTCCAAATATGACTTTAAAAAAGATGTTTGAGGGATACAAAACATTACAAGCTAAAACAATAAACAGAGCAGCAGATGCCAGGATTTGAGCATAGGACTGCATCAGCTGCTCTCTGAAACTGGGATTGAAAGCAGATGACATTCAGTTTAAAACATTTTGTTATGGCACACAGCACTATTTCAAAAAGGAACTGGCACTAGCTAAAGCAGTCCCCCTGGCTGAGCCCGAATATTGTCCAGTATATAAATAAATTAATAAATGTCTAAATAAAAAAACAAATAAAATAAAGCATGGTTTGTCAGGATTTAACTCTGTCTTTAACGGGTATAATTGGAAAGTGAATATCACTATAAACTACGGCTAATGGCCAACCATGTAGTGTTTCAAGCTGAGATGTCTCACTTATCTGCTGCTTTTTAACCTCTGTCTAGAGAATCATTTATAAATGTACGTAGATCTGAATTTATCTGTTTGACAATTTGCCTAGCTTGCTGTTTGTTTAGCTAAAAAGCAAACTGTTTAAAAGAAGGCAAACCGAATGAAACAAAATCAGCTCCATTAACACTGACTATGACCCATGCGACTGAAGTCTGATCAATAGCAAGAGTACTTCTAGGAACTGGCATGGGGTAATTCAAGTGACACAGCTTTGTGCTCGCACTTCTCCTTCTGAGGAGGGATATGTTTCACACTTACGAGGGTGGGCTATTAGACTATTCTTTATAGTTTTGTGGAGATGGAGCTCAGAACAGCAGCCAGGCTATATTTCAAGGCAGGCTTGGGAGAGGCTGCTGATTTTCTGCTCAGTGGGAACTCACCCAGATTATGCCTAATGACAAATAGTGACCCAAAAGGAGTACTGAATTGAGGGATGGTACAGCTTTTGCTACCAAGTCAAATTTAAGACCTCTATTGAGTGGCAGTGGTGGATCTAAGGCTCAGTCTCCTCCTATGGGAGCTCACTGTGACCGGGTATAAAAATGATATTGGTGACCATACCTCTCAACCTCTCAGTACAAGAAATCTGGACAAAGCCAAAAAGTATGGGGGGAACAAAGGCCCAAAAATAGGGGCAGAATTTAAATATTATTCCTATAAACTTAGAAAATTGCTAGAATAACAGGTGTTGCGTAATTAAATATTTTCATCAGGATATAAGTCTGTCGTTTGGTGTTACTTAGTGACTTCAATCTTCAATGATTTGCCAGAAAACCACAACTTTTATGAGGAATAGACCAAAAATATGAGGCAAAAATCTGGACATTCTGTAACAATCTATACAGTGGAGAGGTATGTTGGTGACCCCAGTCCAGAGGTGTTATACTGTGTGAGCATGCTTAAAAGTCAGAGCACTAGGAGAATATTGGCACCGAGGATCCTTACCACTGCAGAAGTCCAAACCAAGCAGCAAGTGAGTATAATTACTGTGCCAAATATGTATTTGATTCTGCCAAGAGAGCTGGTATTATTACCAGGTAATGTTTGAAACTGGCATTAAAAGGTGCACATATCAGATTTAACTCTGCTTAATAAACAGCCAGGTGTTGTTTGACACTGGAAGTAATATATCTGGAGTTTTGTAGCTGCAATAACAGATGATCAGGCAATGTGCAGAGTCAGAACAGACAAGAGTACAAGACCTTTTTAAAACTGGAATTAATTTGATGTCAGATACTAAGTGAAAGTGGGGGCCACAAAAAAACATGCAGATTTAAATCTAGAAAACAGGAACTGTTGTTTATCCAGGTGGTAGTTTATGTGCATATATATGACATGGGAAAGCATAATCAGCTGGTTTGTACCTTTGTGTGTAATATGAACAGCAACAAACAGCAAGAAAGATCTCCTTTCTCTACATGTTTTTTATTCAGTTACATGCTGCAGAGACAGTATTTAGATCAGTCATCAATGAAACAGTGACAAATGCTTCATCAGAGGTATAAACAAACTTAGCAACTCCAGACAAAAATATGTGTGGTCACCATGCACGTTTGAAGTGAAACTTCTGTAAGGAAGTGTGAAAACCATATTTCTTGCTGTGAAAGGTTAAGAGGAGTTATGAGCAAACCTCTTTACTGCTGCCAGGGGATCGCTTGCTCTCACTCGTCACTGTCTGACACACACACAGTCTTGCTGGATCCCTCTCACTCTCTTAGTCTCTCACACACCTGCTTTCATATACACATTCACTCACAGAAGATCGCTTTCACCCTCTCTCTCGATGGCTTTCACCATTCACTCTTTCTTTCACACAGACACACACACACACACACACACACACACACACACACACACACACACACACACACACACACACACACACACACACACACACACACACACACACACACACACACACACACACACACACACACACACACACACACACACACACACACACACACACACACACACACACACACACACACACACACATCAGAATTTTTGAATGACCTACACATGTTTATGTCTACCAGACGATCATGCAATAGCTACACTCTGGTTACTTTTGATGTTCAGTCCCTGCTCACCTGTATACCTAATTCTATAGGTGTTGAAATAATGAAGGATTATTTAAGCAAACATAGTGAATATGCTGGGAATTTTGTGGAATTATTATGGGGCTTGGAATTATTATGTTTGTTTATGGAATTGATACTGGGAAATAATGTCTTCATATTTGGGGACTCATTTTATTTACAGAAAGATGGTGTAGCTATGGGAACATCTTGTACCAATAACTACGCCAACATGGTTTTAGCCATTTGGGAGGAAAAACATATTATAGGACACAGAGAGGGTTTAGTTTTTTATAGAAGATTTGTAGGTGATCTTTTTCTTATTTGGGAGGGTAGTGATGATTCACTCAGTGAGTTTTTCAGTACATTAACAATACCACACCATTTTTGAAATTTACTATGAATAGCTCCAGAGACAGAAGTTAGACTTTTTAGATGTTACAGTCATTAAGTTGCCGTATAACACTGAAAACTAAAACCTATCGTAAAGAGTGTTATAGAAATACATACCTTCTCAGGAAAAGCATGCACTCCCCTCATATCTTTAAAAATATTATTAAAGACCAAGGTTTGAGAGCCTCAAGACTAAATGCTAATGATATGGATTTTAAAGCTGAGACTGCTAATTTGAAAAGGAGATTTGATGATAGAGGTTATGATGCCCTTGTGGTAGAAAATATACTGAAAACAGTAACAAGAATGAGAGAGAATGGTGGTAGGCCCTATTTTTCTGATGGACCCTGGGTATTGCCATCACACAGAGTGAATACTGATTTGCCTTCCATTGACATATTCCAGTAATATTAAAGACATTGAAAAGATCATGAGAAAACATTGTCAACTATTAACAACAGATCCTGATGTCAGTAGTATAGTGGGACCTAGACCCAGCTTTGAGGGACCTAGACCCAGCTTTGTAATTTGAAAAGGATTTCATGCTACCCTAAGCCTAGTAGGAGCAATACATGTGAAGGAATGATGCATGGTACCCATCCATGTTCAAACTGCAATTGGTGTAAATACTTAGACAGTAGTGGGGTTTTTACTCACCCTGATACAAGGAAATGTCTTGAGTTTAGAATGGTAGCCAACTTGTAATATGTCTCATTTAGTATATCTGGCTGTTTGCCAACAATGCCATTGTTTCTATGTAGGCAAAACAGATAGATGTTTATGTGATCTTATTAGGGAGCATATATACTGTATTAGCAATTTTTGAGTACAAATGCTCATGCAAAACATATTATGACTAATGGAAACACCCACAAATTTAAGTTTATGGTTATGGAAATTATATCTCTGGATAACTGAGGGGGTGATTTGAAAAATAGAGTAGAAACTTGTGAGCTTAACTGGATCATAAGGATGAGGGTGAATAAGGGTAGAGGGCTTAATGATAAGATGTGCATAAAACCAATGCTTAAGAGTAGGCCCCTGCCCAAATAAATTGTACATATTTTCTTTTCACTTTATGCATATGTATTTTGATGAATATGACTGTTGTTCATATTTTATTGTGTCATATATATATTTTTAACATCTATTTTTTGAAATATATATATATATATATATATATATATATATATATATATATATTGTATATAGATGAGTGTTCTATGATAAACATGCTTTGAGAATTTTAGGTAGGGATATTTGCCTATATTGCATTGTGTGTACATATGTTTAATGCCGTTGTTTTATATATATATGTATCTATGTTTTCTAGTAAGAGATGCAATGACGTCACTAATTGAATTATTGTATTAGGGTGTTCACTGGCTGAACCCGTTTTTAAAATAGGCTTGGTTTTAATGCGATATTGACTGATGAAGCAGTCTTGAAGTACTGTGAAAGCGCTAACATAATAAATGCTTTTTCTTGGTTGATGGACTACTTGGATTGATTGTTTATGCACTTGATCTGCCGTGGATTGGTTCAATATTTTTTATTTTTAATTATCGTTGTGATAGTGGTTTGTAATACACTATTGCTTTGTGAATCGTTCATTTCTCTCGCTGGGACTGTTTTTTTAATTTATCATTAAATATTCAAAGCTTGTTAACATGTTTCTTTTTATCAAGAAAATATTAAGCAGGTAAACAAATTATTACTTAATGTTTACAAATACCTTTACTTAGCAAAATAATCATATTTACAAAGAGCATATTATAAATAAGGTGAAAGTAAATAAGCTGTTTTGGTGTGGAAAGAGGGTACATTACCATTACCTTTATATATTCCCATGTAAATCACAGAGTGGGGGATCATGTTTGAGTTGGGGTTTTATCTCCAGTGAGAGAAATTGGAGTTGTACTGTGATTGCAACTACGCTGATGGCATAGAAAAAGCCTCAGCCTTACGCAATGCTATTGTGTCCAGCACATATCATTGTTCTGCAATTTGGTGGAACCAGAAAAGAAATTTAGTCACTGCATGATACCACACGCATTTTGTATAGTCACTTAAACCAGAAGTCATCCCTAACAGCTTAACACTTTGGATTTTACAATAAAATCAAGGAACGAATAAAACCATTTCAGAAAATGTACTTGAAAAGTTGTCGGGCATGGCAAAGTTTTACCATTTTCAATAGGAACTCACTGACATATTGAGAGAGAGAGAGAGAGATACGAGTATACACAATGAGAAAATATATAACATCATGACTGCTGAAATCAGACTTAACCCTAGATAAAGCATTATCAATCATACTATGCATGACAACAGCTGCAAAAAAAAAAAAAAAAAAAGGATGTCATAGAAATGTAAGAAGTGATTGACTAAGCAGTTAACAAATGAAGTATAAATTCTGTTTAAAGGCCAGCATGTTTTCATTGTATATTTCACCCTATGCATGGAAGTGTTGGTTAAAAGAAAAAGGCTTGTACAAAGTGCCATAAGAAAGGCTATGTTGTTAGGAAGTGTAATTGGAAGGCTGGAAAACAGAAAAAGCAGAAGAATACCAGTGCAACTGTTGCTGCATTTAAATTAGGCTAGACATCATGCTTGGCTTACAGCCTTTAAGTGATCACAGTAAGGTATTCAGTAGTAACACATAATCCGTCAATAAACCATCACAAAGACGTATGAGTTACACTAAAGCTTCAGTACAATGGGTCATGGAACTGGACACTGGATCAACAGTTTTTACTACTTCTGTGATTATAAAAAATATTTACACGTGCTGTTATGAAAAAATTGCTTTGTTTAATTTTGTATCTTGTGATATCATAACATCTAAGTGAATGACTGAGGCCTTGATAGCATTTCATTAAGCATGAATTCTAAAGCCATATGGGAGTGGACAAACAGGTGTACCATTATTTGTTGGAAAATTGATTTGGCAGTTAGAAGTAACCATGCAATTTGTTTTCAGCTCTGCTAACTTTCACACAATGACCCCTGCAAAATAAAATGTAAGGGTACATAAAGCAGTACTGTATGTCATTAAATGAACAAACAGGAGAATTACCCTAAAGTTAATAAAAGAGACGCTGAATGTTACGACTCAAATGCCTCATGTACTAAGCACATAATACCAAGTAAAGAAAGGAAGCATGCAAAATAAAAATAAAAACATTGCAGTTATGTGGACAGAAGTATGGCTGGTCTGGTACTGCTAGTACTGGCACTCGCTACTTCCAGAAATTAACAAAGTGGTTCTTACAGCAATTATTTAAGCAGTACAGCTATAATGTCTCAACATTCTTCCATGGCTTCTGGCAAAAAAAAAAAAAAAAAAAAAAGGATAGGAAAACTAACAAGATAACCACAAATGAAAGGCAAGCTATCTTTGCAATTGCATCTTTACATTGTAGGTTCATAGGTGATTACTAGGCTAATGGCAGAAGAGCCATTAAAGCTTAGCCAGTAATACCTAGGATATGACAATATTAAATCTTAATTCCCCAGACATGGGATGGGGTAGTATCAGGGTAGTGGGTCTTTGGGTGTTGGAGCCCTGAGTCATTTTACAGACTGCCTCTGTCCATAAGGGACATGGGCAATAGAGCTGGAGTGAATTTACAATTCCCCATCCATTTATCCAAATTCTTTTGGCTTTGTTCCCACCCACCCCCAGTGGTCCTACCTTTATTACAAACAGTAACCCCTCCCACCCTTCAACCTATAACATCACCACATCTATACTTCCTCCTACAACTTCTCACTACTATCCCTCCTACTCAGCTAATATGTACAAGCACACCATACCTATACTCACTGCATGCACACTCCTTGCATACATCACATCTTACCAAACCTCCACCATTCCTGCACTCAACCACCACCACTGTACCACCACACACACCACCACTCATATCCCACCTCTACTCTACTACTCTCTTATGAGGTTAACAACCTTCCCAGTACACCCTCTATATAGACTACAGGCCACTGTACCTAAACTAAAAACAACCCCACAACCTAACATAACCCTAGCACCATACCTATTGCCCACAGAACACAATCAAAAAACTTCCCTTATAAGCAAGCATATACAGAAATTGATTAAATGAATAATCTCATCCATATTCAACCTAGCTCTAAGTGGAGACATCCATCCTAATCCTGGTCCCTCTATCTCCAACCCCTCCCCTCATAATCAGATTACAAACCACATCTCCCAAATTACAGCCAATAGAAAGCCAACCGACCTCCTTCTGATAAGCCTAAATATTACAAGTATATGCAACAAGGTGCATAAATTCCATGCCACCATAGACTTCTACTCCCCTGATGTAGTGATCCTTACAGAAATATGGTTAAAACCACACATTACTAATGAGCAAATCCTCCCTACTGGTTACAATATACTAAGAGTAGACTGACTAAACAAAAAAGGAGGTGGTATAGCTATAATATTTAAGCAGCATGTAGACATCCAGATCCTAAAGTTAGCAGCTCCCCAAATAAGTAAGGAAGAAATAATATATACCAACCTTAAAATAAACCAGAATAAAACCCTAAACATAATAGGTTGCTACTTCCCACCTGGCCACATCATCCCTCCACTTGAAAACCTCCTCAGCTGGACTACCCACCACCTACCCCAAGAAACTTTAATTCTAGGAGACTTCAACACTGACTGGCAATCCTGCTCTAGCAACCACCCAGCCCATCATGTAAATCTTCATGGCTTCACCCAACTAGTCCAGTCACTTACTAGGATAAATAACTCCAACAAACACACTACCCTTGATTGGATACTAGTCAATAAGAGCCCCCAGTCATATATAGCAGGCTGCTTATCTGACAGCCTCAGTGATCACTCCCCAACCTTCTTACTAAGAAAACACCATTATAAAGCAAAACCCATCATCTACCATCAAATACGCAAAAAAACTAACTTCAACCCTCTCTCATTCAGCCCATCCCTAAAAGACTGTAACTGGCAACCTCTAAAATACCTCAAACTAGATGAAGCAGTTGACTAATTTAATAAAACATTCCTAAGCATCCTTAATTACCATGCCCCCATAAGACGTTCCCGAACTAGAGCCCAACAATCCCCATGGCTACAAAAAACATGGTCTGAAATGAAAAACAGGAATAAAGCGTGGGACAACTGGCGCAAAACCAAAACCCCCTCTACTAGGCAGAAATTCCTAGAACTATGCAATAGAACCAAAAAGCTTATAAAACAGGACAAAATCCAATACTAAGTCTGCCCTTATCTCTTCCCAACATAACCCCAAACAATTCTGGTCCTCAATAAACTCCATCCTCCACCCAGGTAAAGTAAGTACACCCACTCCTAACTTAACTCACTCCTCCAAAAATATTGCTACCTCTTTCAACAATAACTTCACACAAACCGTACTATCACTAGCTAGACAACACCCCCCCCCCCCCATAAACCCACAACATCAGCTAGAACTAACAATCTCCCAACTAGCTTCTCTTTCTCTCCTGTTCCTACCTCCAAAATAAAACAACTAATAACTAAACTTAAAACCACCAGATTAGCAGCAGACAACCTCCCAAGTGAATACCTTCAACTTGCAGCTGATGCTCTAGCCTACCCCATATCACTCTTGATTAAGAGATCTCTGTCAGAAAGTTATGTTCCTACACTATGGAAAGTCTCACACATAATTCCCCTACACAAAGGAGGCCCCTCCACAGATCTAACCAATTACCGCCCCATAGCTATTCTCTCGCAACTCTCCAAAATACTAGAGGGATGCATTCATTCTCAAGTCTCGGATCACCTCCTTGCTAACATCCTCCTCTCCAACACACAACACGGTTTCCAACCTAACCATAGCATCACCACCACCTTACTCTCTTTCTCTAACACTATCCTACAAAATAAAAATGCAGGTTATCTCTCCTCAGCTGCCTTCCTAGACCTCTCTAAAGCTTTCAACATGGTCCCACACAAACAACTCATCTCTCTTCTCAATAACCTATCCTTCTCTCAACCAGTCATCAACTGGTTTCAGAGTTACCTATCTGACCGCCAACAAGCAATTGTTTGGCAGGACAACCTATACCCCAACTACCAGTCTCCATAGGAGTCCCCCAAGGGTCCATCCTGGGACCCCTACTTTTCTTTATTTTCACCAATAATCTAGCCTCAGCCACAGCACATGGCACACTCATACGATATGCAGATGACTCAACCATCATCTGCACAGCACACTCCCTACCAGAACTGCAAAAAGTCACACAGGAAGCATTTTCTTCTATTGAAACTTGGTTATCCGATGCCCAACTAATACTCAACCCAAACAAAACAAAATTACTAATCTTCCAACCCACCAAACTTACCCTAGACAGCTCTTTAACATCACAGCAAAAGACACCACCACCATCCATCCTATAGAACGCACCAAATTACTAGGAGTAGCAATACACAATAAACTGAACTTTGACATTCACATTTCCATGACCATTAAAAAAGTGCACAAAAAACTAGGAGCATTATATAGAAATTAGCAACTACTTACCAAAGCAGCTAAAATTTCAGTAGCAAATTCTCATCTTATCTCTACCCTACTCTACACCTCTCCAATACTTACTAACCTTAGACAATGCAATCTAAATAAGCTCGAAACCTGCTACAACAAAATCGCCAAATTCGCAACAGTGGCTTCCTACTGTACTCACCACTGTCTCTCACTAGCAGAACTGGGCTGGCTAGAGCTCCCCCACCTCCTTCAATGGTACGAATTCACACTCACCCACAAACTAATAAACCAACCACTAAAAGTCCCATCCCTCCAGAATCTACTCCAACCCTACATAACCATGAGACCACTAAGATCCAGCCACAAAAACCTGCTATATGTCACAAGAGCCATTAACTCTGCTGGAGAAGCATTATTCTCCTGCACTATAGCCAAACTCTGGAACTCCCTCCCATCCTCAATTACCTCTGTAACTTCTTACACCCACTTTAAATCCTTACTAAAATCACACTTCAAAATTTGCCGGCTATGCCCTTGCAACCCCCCTCTAATACCATCCACTCCCCCACCCACTACCTCTCTCAGCCCCTATCAACAACCTACTCTTAGCAAGCTTGGCTACTCATGTTCTCAGCTACCTACCACATAATACTAACTTCTTGTAGCAGCAACTGCTAATGGCTGTTATGTACCTCAAAAACAGATTGTATCAATTGTTCACTGATGAATCTCAACTACATTTGTAACCATGTTTAGTATATGTCACCATATTTTAAAATCGTACCATGTTCTACAGCTATTTTACATCTTTTTTCTTCTTGTCTTGTGTCCTTAACTGGACTAATGTCTATATTTAAATGCTATGTTTTTTAACTGTATAATGCAAATAATACTTAATGTAGAGCTTTTCTCCCCGAGCCTCCGCTGAAAACGGACCTGTGTCCAGTTGGACTCTCCCGGTCAACAAATGTAAATAAATAAATAAATAAATAAAGATGGGAAGTTTATTCCATAGATGAGGTAGCCTTTGGGATAAGAATCTGCCTCTCTAGCAAGTTCTGTTAGAGTCACAAATAAGGTTCAGGTCCATGGAACCTTCGTATAATTTTTCTTGTGAATATGTAACATTTTCATTGGGGTTGTTTGTATCAGAGAATGCCTTGTAGGTCAGGCATTAGTCCCCTCTCAATAAACAATATGAGATGGAGTAAAGGGATAGGCCATTAGTCAGTCTGCATAAGACATGTGTCTTATGCGTTATATTCTTTTAATGAGAAACCCTGGGGCCGCTCCAGTTGGTGTAAGTGCCTGCTTAGGCACATGCAGAAGGGAGCATTGTACTTGATTATGGGCATGATGAGGGCTGAGTACAATGATACTATGACTTCCTTTGACCTTGTTGCCATGCTTTTATTTATAAGTTGTGCCACCATAGCAATCTGGTGGTCAAAGTTTAGGTTATTATCTATCTGTGTTCCTAGGTCCCTCACCACTGCATCTACTTTTATGGGTGTGCAATCAATATTAGAATTTGCAGGGACATCTGATTTACTGAAGAGTACGATTACACATTTTTCAGCATTTAGTCTCAGGCCATGGTTTTGGCACCAGTCATTTGCCATTTTTAGGCCTGTTTATAGGATGTCAACATCATTTGGGGATTCAGTGAGTGCTCCCAGCTTACAGTCATCAGAAAATTTGTTGAGTCAGAGGCCCCCAACATCGGCCTTCACTTCAGAGAAGTACATACCAAACAGGAGATGTTCTAATACTGAGCCTTGTGGGACACTGCTAGTAACAGGTTTCTTATTGGAAGTGGATTCACCTATCTGGATAACATGTGCCCTGTCAGTGAGCCAGCTGCTATTCATCTGATGATGTAGGGGTTTATGCCTAACTCATTAAGTATATCTATGACCCTTGAGTGAGAGTTTGTGTTGAAAGCTTTGGCAAGATTTCAGTAAGTGGTGTGTACTGTTTTACCCTTTCCATGGCCCTGGTGACTTTCTTGAAGAAGCCCAGCAGACTAAGTAGGCAAGACCTCCCTTTGATAAAGCCAAATTGGGTCTGTTCCAGTGTTTGGAGAGTTCTTATGTCACTACTGATCAAGTCCATGATAATTTTCTCCATGGCCTTGCAGATAAGACAGGTCAAGCTTATGGGTCTGTAGTTCCCTGGGTCAGTTGATGGGTCCCCCTTGTGCAGAGGGACAACCGTTGCAATCTTCCATTCCTCTGGGAAAAATCCCGTTCGAAGGCTGTGGTATGGTTTCTAGTAGCCCTGATATTCTGTTTTAAGCTCTTTAAGAAGCATCCTGGGATGTTGTTGGGACTCATGGAGGCTGAGTTTTGCCTTTAGAAAGTGCAGCAAGGACCTGTTCCCTTGTAATGACTTAATGACTGGTAGGGGAATGGTTGAGGGTATTTTTTTGGGTGTACTAGTAGGTGATGGGTGGGAGAAGTTTGAACTGAACTTGTCATCCAGCACTTTGCTATAGTTTCAGGCTGGGTGTAAGTGTTGCCAATCATGCCTAACTTGGTACATTGCTAGATGTTTCTCCTGGGTTCCTATTAGATCACCAAAGATGCATTCTTTTAAATGTGTCTTTATCAAACTTGAAAAAGATGAAAAGGCAAAATGACGAAGCGGCATATAAGCAAATTCTTTCCCTGGGAAAGAAATCGCTTGGCCATGTCCATTACTTTGCCGTTTTCCTCACTGTAGTGCGATCTCGGAGTTGGTATATTTAAGTAGGGGGGTGGGTGGAGCAAAGCCCCCACTTCATGCTATGTTTTAAGTGTTTTTTTTTTTTTTTTTTGGAACAACGATTTTTTTTCCTTGGAAAAAAATCGCTGTTCTAAGAGTTTGAGTTTGTAAGCTTTCATTTACATGGGGTCGATAAATCATTGTTCACTTTTCTAAGCATTCGATGATTTAATATAGACCCTTTCTCCTGAGATTATGAACATAATAAAAAAGCATCATGGTTATCATTCACCAGGGAGGCTACCTTTGCCTCATAGTTAGTTTTAGCAGTTTTGACCAGCTCTCTAATTAGTTTGTCTAGACTGGTAAGTGTCTTTTTTCCACTATTTTGTCTGTTCCTTCTTGGCTTTGGAGAGAAATTTTTCCTTCTGTTGAACAGCTGTTTATGCTAGCAGTCCGCAAGAGTGGTTTATTTTTGCCAGTAATCATAGGTTTGACTTGGACAGGTATTGCCTGCTCTATGCAGCTAGGAATGTGTACAGTGGTTTTACGTAGAGCTCAGAGTAAGCATCAGTGTCCTCCAGGTTTGGAGAGGCTTAGAAGTTTAATAAGCTGTCACTTAGTTTGAGGTAATTGGCCTTAGCAAAGTTCTTAGTGGGTCTGGAGTTTGATCGGTTAGTTTTATTGCTAAAGGAGATTTACCAGGAAGTAGTTAATGCATGGGAGGGAGCAGCATCCCTCCATGTTCATGAGGACTAAGTATAGGATATTTGCACTTCTAGACGGGGAGCTAACTAGTTGCTCCAGGGTGTTTGCATTGACGAAGTCCAAAAATCTTTGAGCGAGTAAATTATGGCTAATCGTATAAGTCCAAAACCCTTTGAGCAAGTAAATTATGCTTAATCATACAAGTCTCCCAGTGCATGGACAAGTAGCTGAAGTCACCCATAAGTATTGTTAGGTTGAATGTTAAGAGATTCCATCAGCTAAAACTTCTGTATTGGTACATTGACAACATGTATTTTGATTCCTTAGGTTCATAGGTTCATAGGTTCGTACTAGGCTATCTGCCCTAGGGCATTTATAAGCCTAGCCAGAGTGTGTGTGGCTTTCACCACCCCTTAGGATGAGAATACTACACCCATTTAGGGTTTAGTTTACTGTGCCTCTGTCTAGTAGTGACACAGAGATGACCCCCGGGGTAAACCTATGATCTCCCATCCACTCGTCAAGATTTCTCTTGAATAGAGTTAGTGAGGGGCTCTGCCTAACATGGATTGGGATTCTGTTCCAGAGTGTAGGGAGCCTCTGGGTTATGAATCTGTCCCTCCAACATGTCCTATTTATTTCTGTGTTGAGGTTTAAGTCTCTTGCTCTCATGGCTCTGATGGATTTGGATTTTCTGAGATGGAGCATGTCCATTAATTCCGGATTGGACATGGCCTTGTACGTCAGGCACAGGTCACCTCTGAGTAGGCGGTATGAGACTGAATAGAGTTGGAGTTTTTTCAGTCGGGCAGCATATGACATATGTTTAAGACCCTTTATCCTCTTGGTGAGGAACTTTTGGGGTCTTTCCAACTGCTGCAGGTGTCGGGTAAGATACATCCCAAATGGGGCATTGTACTCAATCATTGGCCTGATAAGAGAAGAGTACAGGGGCACAATGACCTCTCTTGATCTAGATGTGAAACCCTTCATGATAAGGTGGGCAATATAGAAGGTCTTCCTAACCACTTTGGCAATGTGAGTGTCAAATGAGAGGTTACTGTCAACCTAGGTCCCTAGGTCCCTGATTACCTCTTCTGTACTTAATGGATTACCACCTATGTGGTAATTTGTGGGTACCTTGTTTTTCCCAAAGGGTATGACTATACATTTTTGGTGTTCAGCTTAAGGCCATGGCTCTGGCACCAATTATCCATTTCTATGAGGCCTCTCTGAAGGATGTTTGTGTCCGCTGGAGTATCAATTATGGTGCCCAGTTTGCAGTCATCTGCGAACTTTGTCAGCCACAATCCTCCTATGTTTGCCTGTACCTCGGAAAAATAAATGCTGAACAAGAGGGATCCCAGGACGGAGCCCTGTGGGACACCACTTGTGACTGGCTTAGAGTCTGACATAGCTCCAGCAACTCTGACCCTGTGGGTTCTGTCCTTGAGTGACACACTAACCCACGCACGTTCAAGCTTGCACGGCCCAACAGCAGAACAGGAACAAACAAGAGCCAGCAACAGGTTCCCAAAGGCTTTAATGAAGTAAAATAGTGTCAAAGACACAAACACTCTCCAAACAGAAATAACCTCAAACTAGTTTCGGTATAGTACCTTCTTCAGTGAGGATAGCAACCATAATAATTCCATAGGACATGCTCCTTATATATACATAAATAATTAATCAACCAATGACCAAATGGTTACCAATTAGTTACAAAATCAGATTTAAAGACATGCATCACACTGAAACCTAACTAATAAGTAGGAGTTCATAAATGCACAAACAGTGCATGAATAATACAGTTTAGACAAAAATATAAATATAAATGTCAATAACAATAATATAAGGCTAAGATGTGGTGTTAAATAACTAATAAGTATATATATATTATTGATATATATATGAATATATTACAAATGGTCATTCAAACCTGGAGAAAAAAGAGCTCCCAGGTGAATGATCCAGTATTTCTCTTTCATACTTAGGACACTCTGCCAACCAGTCTGGTTGGACCTATTACCCTGTACTTTATCAATGGCACAGAATATGAATTTAGCAGATGGATGCTTAACAGTATGTTGATATAATGCATTACTGATTTTGTGAGTCCGAATGTCACTACGATGTTCTCCTATTCTAGTTCGAAGGGACCTTGAGGTTTTACCCACATAAAAAGCTTGACACTGACATATGGCTAAATAAATCACCCAGCATGTTGAACAATTGGCAAATATACGTATATCAAATATCTTACTAGTATTGGCACTAGAAAATTCCTTAGTTTTATTAATACTTAAACAGGAAGTGCAATGACCACACGGGAAAGTCCCCAACAACTCATCACCAGAAAGGGTAAGTTGTCTGTATGTTGCACCTCCACTGTCCTGATGTTTATAATGAGAAAATAACGTGCCCAAAGTTTTGCCCCTCCTGTAAGAAATAGAACATTGGTCAGTCAAAATATGACGAAGATGTTCATTAGCCAAAAGTATATTCCAATTATTGTTCAACACACTTCTGATCAATTGGTGATTTTTCCCAAATGTGGTAATAAATCTAATGGTATCACCTTTAACAGTGTCCCTACTCTGATATTTTAAAAGATCTGATCTAGACTGCTGGTCTGTCCACAACCTGGCACTAGATATGTCCCTGATAGACATTTATATTTATATTTTTGTCTAAACTGTATTATTCATGCACTGTTTGTGCATTTATGAACTCCTACTTATTAGTTAGGTTTCAGTGTGATGCATGTCTTTAAATCTGATTTTGTAACTAATTGGTAACCATTTGGTCATTGGTTGATTAATTATTTATGTATATATAAGGAGCATGTCCTATGGAATTATTATGGTTGCTATCCTCACTGAAGAAGGTACTATACCGAAACTAGTTTGAGGTTATTTCTGTTTGGAGAGTGTTTGTGTCTTTGACACTATTTTACTTCATTAAAGCCTTTGGGAACCTGTTGCTGGCTCTTGTTTGTTCCTGTTCTGCTGTTGGGCCGTGCAAGCTTGAACGTGCGTGGGTTAGTGTGTCACTGTGTGTCTTCCTCGCTGTTGGCGTTGGCTCCCTGGCTGTTGCAGAGATGACTCCTCTCCTTTGGAATTTGGACTTCCTCCTTATATGAAGAACATTTGGATTTATTGCATGCTTTGGTTTTTGCAGGCTTAAGAGTGGTGACTTTTTTTATTACAGTTTGGGTTTTTTTCCTTATATTTTCAAGCGTCTGGTTTTCAAAAGACCGCCACGTTTCTTATGCTCTGTAATTGTCATATGGGAGCGTACAGTTTGTTGGCTGGTTTAATTTATCTATTGAATATGAGTTCACTATAATTGTGGTGAATCATTACATCTTTCCAGGCGTTTTTTGTTTCTTACGCCATTGTTTATGGGACTAGTTCTGTATGGGACTGGCAAGGCAGCATCACGGAATGTTTGCGGCAGGCATGGTTGGCTCTGTTTTCTAACAGGCGTACATTTTTGACTTTAACTTTGTATGTTCTTATCTTTATGAGGACACATTTAGTAACTGTTTGCAGCAAGATTGCTACGGTTCCACCGGTGGGCATTCTAAATACGAACCTGTTGAGGCCTTCGCGATGATGGCGCCTTATCTTTGATGGCGTATTATTTAACGAATTCCTACTGGATTTTCTTTTCAGATTGGGACAATTTGTTCATTGGGTTGTGATTATACTGTTAGATGTGTCATAGTATTATCTATGTGAACATTATGTTCATGTTTAACATGTTGTAATAATACATGTATGTTTTTCAATGTTATTGCAATTGTGTATTGGAGGTTATGACTTTATTTCTTGGCCATAGGGGTAGGTACAGAATTATTCTTTGAGTTTATTTCCCAAGAAGGGTTTTACTCTCTGGATATTTGGGGCTTATGTGAGACACACATATTATCTGTGTTCACTGTTACGATATGCTTATGACATACTTTTTGTGAATAGGTAAAACATTGAGTGTGCTTTGAACACTATAGGTCCTTTCTTAGGCCAGGGTATTGCCAATACGAACATGTAGAGGCCGTCGCTATGATGGTGCTTTGTTTTTGATGTCATACTATTTAACGAATTCCCACTGGATTTTTTCCAGATTGGTATTTTGTTAATTGGGCTGTGATTATACAGTCGGATGTCTTATTGGAATCAGAAGGGTTATATGTGAATGTTATGTTTAGGTTTATATGTTCTAACAATACATGTACTCTTTTCAAATGTCATTGAAATTTGGTACTACATGTTATGACCTTATTTTTTTGCAATAGGGGTTGATATATAATCACCTTTTAGCCTAATTTTGTGGGGCTTTATTTCAGGACATTTGGGGTTTTTGTGATATATCTATACAATTTGTACCTATTATTATAACAATATGTTAATATAATTTGTTGATTATTAGGTACAATATTGTGTGAGTTTTGTATATCACAAGTCTTTCAGGCCAGATACATGTATATTTTTATAATGGAAATGTCTTTCATACCATATGGGCCTTGGTAAACTACGGTACTTATGTATAATTGTTATACAGGGACTATACAATAGGGTAATCATACATTATTATTGTATATGTGTGCTTAACCCTATGGGTTTGGGTATATTTTGTTATCTGATCACATTTATTGTGGTCATGCCCATTATTTTACAGACATTTTCATTTTTTGCAACATTATGACTGTTTCTGGATAGGACTTTATAATATTGTTAGCCATTATTAGTGAAGGACTCTAATTGAGCTGACAACATTTGGTTTAGTACATCCTTTTGCACTATTGTTATTCTATGGCCATTTTAGTTATGGTATGGTAACATCTTTATGGAGTCATTTGATTAGGGCTCTTTTAAAAAACTTTTTCCTACCCTTTGAACTTATGTGTTTTGGCATATGTTAATGATTGCATTACATGCATTGTCTACTTTAGGTAGTGACAAATTCATATATTTTTTCTTACAAAGTTTTCTTCTATATTGTCTAAACAATTTTTTTGGATTTGATAATTATAATTGGACATCTTTTGATTATTATATGAGGTATGTCTTATAGTTTAATTTTCTAGTTCAGTGTATGGGGGATGACTCCATTCCATTTGGAATAGTATGTTCAATGATATATACTAGGTCTGGGTAGATTATATTTATTCATTGTTTCCGCGTCCCTTGAATTTTGTTTTTTTGGGTCTCAATATTGGGTTACTTCCTTGGATGACTGATCAACACACGCTTTTTAATATGGATTTGGACCATATATTATCAGGGTTGTGTGCTGATAGGGAAGATATAGCCATTTTTGGCCTTGTGGAAGCCCCAAGCAACAACCAAAATATAAACAACCCAAATATTGAAGGGGGTTGTGATTTGGCATTCCGTAGATTGGACAAAGGACTCAGGGGTCTAAGAGCCAATATTTGGCATTTAAGGTTGTTCAAGGCCTATTTTCATAAAGGCTTGGCACCCAGAGGCCTTCGTATTAAGTTACGTCCTCTTGTGGGAAGATCTGAACAGAGACTCACAGAGGAATTGGATGATGCCCTAAGGAAGGGTTCAATGGTATTTGTGAAGATTTTATTGGATTATTATGAAAGAACAGTAGATATTTTGCTCAAGGAGGTTCAAGATCTAAGTATGGAATGCCAAAAATATAAGGATAGTAATAAATATTCCAGTTGTGTTGAGCGGTTGTCTAAGGAACTTACGGTTTATGATAATATGGTGAAGGATCGAAAACTTAAAAATTTTCCAGGGACATACAGGATTATGAGAGAGGTCAGCCATTTCAGGTTCAAAGGACTGTTAGATTCAGGGACGCGGACCAATGGTAAATGTGGGCAAATCAAAGAAAAGACCTAGGTCAATTTTAAAACATCATGATTCCAGTTACACTAGTACCTCAGGAGAGGAGTCATCCTACACTGATAGCGAGGGAGGCACCAGTGTCAGATCCCCTGTAAAAAAGAAAAATCAATCTAAGTTCCCTTTAGACATGTTGGGAAATCCCGAGGGGGGAGGAAGCATAAGAGCAGATACAAATACAGACTCTATGACGGGGTTAGTTCAGGCACTGCTGAACAAATAGTTCAACCTTTTGATAATGTCCTAAATTTGTCGGATCATATACTTACTAAGGAACAACATTGCATTCTCAATAAAGGATTGGGTTTTGTCCCAAGTTTTTTTTCAGACCATTATTCAGTATCGGTTGATGTTATTGAATTTTGCAGGAAGTTGAATTTAAAAATTTTCTTTCAGGATCAGAGTAATCAAGTTACTCAAAGATCTACTGATTTTATTTTTAAAAAATCAACATTCCAGCCTCCAATGAATAAAAACGTTGGGATTTTCCAACAAGCTGTTTTGAGGGACCTACATTTTCCTAATTTTAATACCAATATAGCCCAGGATAATATCACACCTTCAGAGAGGGAAGCTTTGTTTGAATTGAGACAAAATCACAATATTGTCATCATCCAGGCGGATAAGGGGGGTGCGGTGGTCGTCCTGAATAATGACTATTATGTACAGGAAGGATTAAGACAGTTGTCTGATGCCCAATGCTATAAGCACATGAGGATAGATCCCACACCCCAGTTTAAACATGACATTGACGCATTCATCCAACAAGCAGTACAAGAAGGTATTATCTCATCCAAAACTGCCAGTCATCTTCAAGTTGGTGATCCACAAAAGCAGATTCTTTATCTGTTACCCAAAATTCACAAGTCTCTCAGTGCTCCTCCTGGGAGACCTATTGTGTCTGGTTATGGATCCCTTACAGAACCTATATCGGTTTTTCTAACATCATATCTTAAGCCACTATTGCCTATGGTCAGAGCTCAGATACAGGATACCACGGAATTTTTAAACATCGTGGTTGATACACAATTAGATCCAGATTGGATAATGTGTACTTTAGACGTGAAATCCCTTTATACGAGTATCCCTCATTGGGCTGGCCTACAGGCGTTAGACTATTGGCTTCAAAGATCTGATCTATACCCACCTGGATTTAACACGCTACTAGTATGTTTGTCAGAGCATGTTTTGAACAAAAATGTTTTTTTCTTCCAGGGTGATTGCTATTGGCAACTCAGAGGTACAGCTATGGGGGCTTCTTTTGCCCCTATATATGCTGACCTCTTTATGGCATACCTGGAGGAATGTCTCATATATGATCCTTTACATAATATTTACTTAGAGGAGATGGATATATGGAGACGTTATCTTGATGATTGTTGGATGGTGTGGCGTGCGGATGTAGACTATTTGATGGAATTTGTGGAACATTTGAACAGCAATGTTTGGGGTATTGAATTCTCTATAACATACCATAAGTTTACCATTGACTTTTTGGATGTCACGGTATATCGGAATGAGGATAATACCCTAAGCACTAAAATACACAGGAAATATCCACAATTTAATACGTTACTTCATTCGTCAAGCATGTACCCACGCCACACCATCCGCAACATCCCCAAATCACAATATCTGCGTCTTAAACGTATTAATTCATCTCCTCAGGATCATGAAGATGCCATCAAGGATTTAAATTATAGATTTCTTGATAGAGGTTATTCTATCAGGGACATATCTAGTGCCAGGTTGTGGACAGACCAGCAGTCTAGATCAGATCTTTTAAAATATCAGAGTAGGGACACTGTTAAAGGTGATACCATTAGATTTATTACCACATTTGGGAAAAATCACCAATTGATCAGAAGTGTGTTGAACAATAATTGGAATATACTTTTGGCTAATGAACATCTTCGTCATATTTTGACTGACCAATGTTCTATTTCTTACAGGAGGGCAAAACTTTGGGCACATTATTTTCTCATTATAAACATCAGGACAGTGGAGGTGCAACATACAGACAACTTACCCTTTCTGGTGATGAGTTGTTGGGGACTTTCCCGTGTGGTCATTGCACTTCCTGTTTAAGTATTAATAAAACTAAGGAATTTTCTAGTGCCAATACTAGTAAGATATTTGATATAATGATATTTGCCAATTGTTCAACATGCTGGGTGATTTATTTAGCCATATGTCAGTGTCAAGCTTTTTATGTGGGTAAAACCTCAAGGTCCCTCCGAACTAGAATAGGAGAACATCGTAGTGACATTCGGACTCACAAAATCAGTAATGCATTATATCAACATACTGTTAAGCATCCATCTGCTAAATTCATATTCTGTGCCATTGATAAAGTACAGGGTAATAGGTCCAACCAGACTGGTTGGCAGAGTGTCCTAAGTATGAAAGAGAAATACTGGATCATTCACCTGGGAGCTCTTTTTTCTCCAGGTTTGAATGACCATTTGTAATATATTCATATATATATCAATAATATATATATACTTATTAGTTATTTAACACCACATCTTAGCCTTATATTATTGTTATTGACATTTATATTTATATTTTTGTCTAAACTGTATTATTCATGCACTGTTTGTGCATTTATGAACTCCTACTTATTAGTTAGGTTTCAGTGTGATGCATGTCTTTAAATCTGATTTTGTAACTAATTGGTAACCATTTGGTCATTGGTTGATTAATTATTTATGTATATATAAGGAGCATGTCCTATGGAATTATTATGGTTGCTATCCTCACTGAAGAAGGTACTATACCGAAACTAGTTTGAGGTTATTTCTGTTTGGAGAGTGTTTGTGTCTTTGACACTATTTTACTTCATTAAAGCCTTTGGGAACCTGTTGCTGGCTCTTGTTTGTTCCGGTTCTGTCCTTGAGCCAGTTTGCAAACCATCTCGTGACATATGGGTTTACATTTAAGCTGGTGAGTTTGTCTATGATGCCCGAGTGGGGTATTGTGTGAAAGGCTTTTGCAAGGTCAAGGTAGGCTGTGTGAACTGCCTTACCCTCATCAATGACCTTAGTGACTGTTTCAAAAAAGTCGACCAAGTTCAAAAGGCAGGATCTGCCCTTGACAAAGCCAAATTGGGTAGGATCCAATGTCTGTAGGTCCCCAATGTCTTTGTTTATGAGTTCCATAATGATCCTCTCCATAGCTTTGCAGACCAGGCTCATCAAGCTTATGGGGCGGTAATTTCCAGGGTCCGTAGAAGCACCGCCTTTGTGAAGTGGGACCACTGTTGCCGTACGCCACTCTTTGGGTAAGTATCCTGTAGTAAGGCTAAGATTAAACAGCAGCCTTATGTGTGGGTTTAGTTCCTCTTGGAGTTCATGTAGCACACAGCCCGGGACACCGTCCGGTCCCATTGATGCTGTGTTTTTAGCTTTAGAGTGGGCGGCTCTCACCTGGGCATCTGAGATGTTAGGGAGGCTACACACTGCTGGGATAGTTATTTCTCCTTTTGGGGAGGGAGGGGGAGGAGAAATTTGCACTGAACCTGTCTACCAGAATGTTGGCAATGTCAGTGGGTTCAGTGTATTTTGTGTCATTTTGGACTAACTCTGAGCATATCTGGGAGTTTCCACCCAGGTTTCTAACATAGCTAAAGAAGGCCTTGTGATTGTCTTTTGTATCTTTTGCGATTTTTCTCTCAAAGTTGGCCTTGGATGATTTTATGAGTGATCGTAGTTTTTTGCTAGTACTGATCAGAGATGCCTTCCCTTTTAGGGATTTTGCTCTGTCATGTAGTAGCTTCCTCCTTCTGTTGTAAAGTTTGTTTATGGCTGGGGTCCACCAGACTGGGCACCTGCCTTTGGGGGAATGGGTCTTGGTTTTATTTGGGATTGCATGATCCATGCATTCTTGAAGGTGCCCGTAGAAGGCATTTGTAACGGATTCAGCAGTGTGGGTTGTGGTTTCCACTGGCCCAGGGACCTTGAAGGATACCACTTCAGTCTTATGAAGTGTGAAGTTGGCTTTTGAGAAGTTCTTCACTGTGGTCTTTTGTGCAGGGGGTGGGGGCGGGATGTGGATTTCCAGTGAGATTAATTTATGGTCTGGTCTTACCAATGAGGGATATACTTCCGGTGTGGATCACAGGGGGTCCCTACTGAGATGTCAGCACTCATAATGCCAAGTGACAAAAATCTGAAAATCTGAAAAAAAAGACTGATAACATGGAGAACTGCAAATCTTGAAAATCACTCTTCTCCTTAAAACTTCTTTTTGCATGAGGGCAAGCCACCACTGCACCCCCCGCATACTCCTAATGTATATATACCAACTTTGAATGTTTCATTCCTCTGAGAAATGGGAATATTCTGAGAAATGGCATCTGTGACTTAGTATATGTAAGTCCAATCTTTCACCCATTCAGTCTCCATAGTTTGGGCCTTGTTCTAGCAGACACCAACATTTCAAAAGGCTACCGATCATTAGGAGTTACAAGGCAGCTCATCTGCAAGACTATTTTCACGTTACCGATGTCCACCTATGGGCCTTGCCTTGCTTTTCAAGCAGTACTTGGGTGAATTTATGAACACCCTTGCACTTGTCTAGATCATTTTTAAAGGTAGACAGAATGTCATACTACTTAACCTGAAGAGGAAGTTTGTTCCAGAGAATGGGTAGGTGCTTAATAACAAATCTACCCCTTCATATTACTTTATTTTATTTTTGTTGGAGTAGATTTAGAGGATGCAGGGGACATTAGAATTGTTGTGTTAAATTCCATGGAAGAACCCATCATAATAGTTTCCAAATGTACAACAGAAAAATATAATAGGGAATAGAAATTTTGTAGTAAAGTCTACAGAAAAACTTATCAAAACAGTTTCCAAATGTGCAATAGAAAAATAAATGGACACTAACAACTGTAAAATGCAGGAGAGAGATAAAAAATATAAACATGCCCTTTCAGCAAATTCATCAAAACTTCCAGTGTTTTCAGAACTATAAACATGCTCTTTTGGCAAAACTGCTCCAGAAATAACCTTCATAAAAAGTAAATGAAAGATCAATCAGGGTGTGCTAATTTCCACTATACAAATCAATGCCCAGAACTAAATGTCCAAACCAGAATGGCAAAATTTACAACTGATCAGAAAGTCTAGAAGGATGGATGACTGCAGCAATACCCGATGTGAAAGAATGGATGACCACCTTGCCTACATGAGGTGGAAGGATGATCAGGCCACCAAGCCACAACAGCTAGATGACCCAGGGAATGACCATGTCCATGGATAGAATAAAACTGAAGGATGTTTACAGAAGGATGAGTGATCTGAATTACCACAAGATAGCTACTACTTTGTGAATTGCTTAGACAGATGACCACACACACACACACACACACACACATACACACACACACACACACACACACACACACACACACACACACACACACACACACACACACACACACACACACACATTTGAAGACATACAGTAACTGTTGCTAAAACGATTTACAACATATAATTGCTTAGTAAGCATTCTTATTGTCTCAGATACTTAAGTAAGGTGGGATGAAGCATAGCCCATGCAGCCATTTATATACATCCATGAATGGGGTATGTGTACCTGAGCCAGCCTGAGAACACCCTTCTTTAGAGTTCTCAACATATCTTTTATTCATTTCTCCAACATCTCTTTGTGTAACCTGAGCTCATAATACAAATGCTTGACTACACATTCTTGTATTGCACAACCACTAGAAGTCATATAAGACATGCTCAAGAACATTAGCAATACATTACAATTCTATATTTTTACAAAACCATTTTTTGCAGGGGTGCACTCTACACCAACCAAATCAGGTACAAACTCTTCAATCCCATTTTTCTCAATGGTAGGCAGTGCAAAGGCTGTCTTGCCCTTCATCTAGGAGGTTATAAAACCACACTGGCTATAAAAATATGAACAGCAACATCTCACTTGTATGTGTCTCAAGTAATAACAAATAACTGACAGAACAACTGTTCAGTTAAATTTCAGCACCTCAGTTAGGAGCACCTGCATTCCAAGCAACTGATAAAAAGTCATTTTATTCATTGATATGGACTGTACTCAACAATAACTGACTACAAACCACATTCTAATAGAAATGGATTGGCACGCAAAAGTACATTGCTTAAAACTACACCTGAGGAGGTCAAGCAACTGCTAAAATCAAGATTAAGTAAGCAAGCGAACCTTCTAATGCTGGCAAAGTAAGAGTCAAGACTGCCAACCTGATACTGAGGAAGTATCAGATTCTGTTTGAAGGTGCTACTGATAGGCAACTGGGTATTATTTAAATATAACATAAACAGGGGGTCCTGATTCTGTTTGAAGCTAACACAGAGAAGTGATAAGATACTGTTTAAAAGTGCTACTAACAATGGACTCAGTACTATTTGATGTTGAAACTAACTAATCAAGTAGTACTAAGAGATGGCCAGTAATGTTTTGATGTTGATTTTGACAATGGATCAAGTTCTTTGTGTAGCTGGTACTGGCAAAGGAATTTGCCTGTTTTGGAGTTGGCCTTGATAGAGAAATCTGCATTGTCTGAAATTGGTATTGACAGAGGAGCAGCTACTGTTACTACTGAATTAACAACACAGCATGCACTCTCTGAAACTAGTGTTAACATGGAAGTAGGCTTTGCCTGATGCTGCCATTAACAGAAAGTCAGGTACAGAATGGGGAATAGAAACTGCGCATATAAACTGCGTATGTTAGAGGAAATGTAATGCCCGATGGTGGTACTGGCAGCAAAGCCAGTATTACCCAAAGTTTGCATTCAGAACAAATCAATGAATGTCTGATGGCAGTGCTGATAAAAGGTAGATATTTCTTGAAGTTAGGACTGACAAGAGCCACGGTGGTGCAGCGGTAGCATTGTTGCCTCACAGCAAGAGGTTCTCCCATTCGGTTCTCAGCTGGAGCACCTTCTGTGTGGAGTCTGCATGTCCTCCCAGCGGTCGAGTGGCTTTGGAAAGACATGCGTAAATGGGCATGCCTTCGTTGAAAGTTGGGCATCTGGCTGGCACCTCGGCACCATAAAAAAAACTACTGCCAATCATTAGCAGACCGGAGTTCCGCTGTGGCGATCCCTAATCAATAAAAGCCGAAAGAAAAACAAGGACTGACAAGAGATGAGGTAATTTAAGAAACTAGGCTTGAAAGTGAGCCAGATATTGAATGAAATTGAAAAATGAGCAGACAGTGTCTGAGAAGACTAATAAAGAGCCATGTGCAAACAAAACTGATACTGAAAGATGCAAGGATAAAGAATGAAACAGGAAATGACAGGACTGCATACTGTTTGAAACAAGCACTGATGGTGGCCAGGTACTGCATGAAATTACTATTAAAAGAAGACCATTTCATGCCTTAGAATGATCGTGACTAGGTAGTGTTTAAAGCAGCCATGAAAACAAGATGCATAATCTGAAACTATGTATGAATCTGGTACTGATAGAGAATCACTTGTTGTTTTAAAGTAGAACTGACTTTGGACCAGGTACTATTTAAAGACGCTAATGAATATAATACCATTTAATAATTGAAGAGACAACTTACTATTTCTCTGCCTGATCCACAAAATAGTTTATAGTGAGTCCCCCCAAGTCACCATTTGAGAAACGCCCTACCAACGTCAGTCACAAGTAATGCCCAGTACTAGCTAGCCAAGAATATCTCTGTCTTCCACTGATCATCTTTTCCATCTTTGTACCGAAACATTCAGAGGCACTGTTCCACAGAAATTTGTAACATTACTGACTACATCCAGTTCAGGGCCCAAATATTAATTTTCTTAAAACAAAGTCTACAGATCTGCATAGAAATGCTTTACCATCCTCTCATAACAAAAATCAAGTCTGCAGTTTGCCTACCTCCATCGTGCTACTCCATTATGTTAACCATATGATTTTTGTTAACACCACTCACATGCAAACCATCTCCCTTTAACGAGTCCTAGACTAACCAGCTACATTTACGTTAGAATCCCTTCTGTAACATCTGGTGGTGCAAGGCATTAAGCAAGGACAGCATTAAACAAAAAAAAGACATGATCATAACAAGTATATATGCATATATACATTGTCATCACCTCCTTTCCCATTCTGCACATGAGTTCATGGTGTCACATCAATAGTGACCGTCATCTAGAGTCAATGTTCACACTACTCGGTGGTTAGACCTGCAGTGGTCATTCTTCCATACTTCACATAAACTCACATCTATAAGAATTTGTAATATATACATAGACCAGGACTGAGTAAGGAGGGTGTTGAAGCCACAAGGAAATCTTGATTAGCACTTGGTTACAAAAACGTAGAAGATAGTTGAGAGTTAATATCCCAAACAGTCAGTAGCATCAACGGGACCACCACGGCAGTGACTGTAATGTCAAGATGCAATATAAAGGTGTAAAAGTAACTGCATAAAACACCAAAATAAAGGATAAAAAATTCAAAACGCCAAGCTGGCAAACGTACGACTTTATTGGAGAAAGTAAGCGCTTTCACCACTAAAGCTTCATCAGACTTACAAAGTTCACATAAACATACATTTAAATATCTAATACTAATTAAAATGCATGACATCATTTCCTGCATGGGTAAAGTAAATCACTTAAAAATCGAAGCATAGTTAAATAAACCTTTGAGAATATCAAAATTTATAGACTAAAAATGCAGTTATAACAGTATTCATAGCATCAAATACCATAATGAAACGTTAGCATATAAACTATATTTTGCAATATAACTTACATAAAATATATTCATAATGGTATATAAATACTATAATAATATTAAGACCATTAATTTCAAAAATACCACAGCACCCTACTATAAATACATTCCTTGTCTACATTTTAGATATATTGCATCTTATAATATATAAATATGTAATGTGCTGTGAAAGTATTATAAAAAAAATAAAAAAAAAATTATTATAAAGAATATTATATCATTTTTTTTTATAAAAAATATTTTATATATAAAGAGTGTTTTATATAAGCTCCATGAAAATAATCTTATGTTAATATTGTGTCAATGAAAACTCCCTGCAAAAATAACAATACATATAGTAATAATAAATCATAAATGATGAATAAATTAGTGGATCATAAATAATCCAAATCAGAGATGAGGACTGTTATTATATTGCCCAGTAAACATCAGAATAAGAGGTTCCTACTAAATAAACATGTACAATAGGAAAAAACATGTGCAATAGGAAAAAGAATATATATAAGGACGTCCAGCATTCAATTCTTACATGCCTTCCGTCTCCTATTAAATAAAACAGGCTTAAGTGGAACTTTCTCATTTAAACCTGGGCTCTTATCAGCCCTAAACTTAATAATCCATTTAACCTCACATCTTTCAGTATAATTAATAACATCACCTCCTCGGGTGTTAGGGTATACAACCTGTAATACCGAAAACTTAAACTGATGTGTAGAATCTATTGCATTAATATGTTTAGCCAAGGCATGATGATCATTACCTAACGTTATGTTATAGATATGTTCTCTAATTCTCTCTTTTAGTCTCCTATTAGTTTTCCCTATGTAGAATGCAGTACATTTACTGCATCTAGCCAGATAGATCACATTGCATGTCTGACAGTTAGCTGATGTTATGAGGGGATATACTATGCTAGTAACTGGATGTGCAAACACATTTGCATCATCTATAAAAACACATTGGTTACACTATAGACAGGGTTTTGTTCCTAAGTTCCTACCTTGGCCATCACTTACGTGTACTAAGCTAGTGTGACATAGTAATTGTTTAAGGTTCCTTTTATTCTTGAATATGAACCTCGGTTCATTGGCTACCAATCTCTTAATGTTATCATCGAGCATTAAGATGTCCCAATGTTTCTTAAAAATGTCCATAATGGATTGTATATTTGAGGTAAAATGAACCGAAATCTTAACTATGGATGGATCATCAATATTAATGCCAACAGAATTAACAGGTTGCTAAGGTTGTTCAGAGAAATAAGGACAGGGAGAAGTGGTCCTAAGAGGACTAGCGGCAGTAATAGCCTCATTGATCTCAAAGGAACTATAGCCCCTGTCCAACAATCTACTCTTCAAATCAAATAATTCTTGTTCATAACCAGTAACCAATGGATTATGTCTAGAAGCTCGTATTACCTGGCTTTTAACAACACTCTTAAAAACATGCCTTGGATGCATACTGGTTCTATGCAAAAGAGAATTTCGAAAGCATGTTTTTCTGTGTATACCGGTGTTAACCAAACCATTGTCGAATCTTTCGATATTAACATCCAAAAAAGAAGCATTAATTCTAGAATAATTCAAGGTAAACTTCAAAAAACAGGACGAGGTATTAATTTCTTCATAGAATCTCAACAAGCTATCCTCATCACTGTTCCAAATAAGAAACAAATCGTCTACGAATCTACGATAAAAGCCTACAGATCCTTTGAAACTATCCATAGTAAATAGCTTGGTTTGGTTAACACCGAACAAGAATTATTTGATTTGAAGAGTAGATTGTTGGACAGGGGCTATAGTTCCTTTGAGATCAATGAGGCTATTACTGCCGTTAGTCCTCTTAGGACCACTTCTGCCTGTCCTTATTTCTCTGAAAAACCTGAGCAACTTGTTAATTTTGTTGGCATTAATATTGATGATCCATCCATAGTTAAGATTTCGGTTCATTTTACCTCAAATATACAATCCATTATGGACATTTTTAAGAAACATTGGGACATCTTAATGCTTGATGATAACATTAAGAGATTGGTAGGCAATGAACCGAGGTTCATATTCAAGAATAAAAGGAACCTTAAACAATTACTATGTCACACTAGCTTAGTACACGTAAGTGATGGCCAAGGTAGGAACTTAGGAACGAAACCCTGTCTAAAGTGTAACCAATGTGTTTTTATAGATGATGCAAATGTGTTTGTACATCCAGTTACTAGCATAATATATCCCCTCATAACATCAGCTAACTGTCAGACATGCAATGTGATCTATCTGGCTAGATGCAGTAAATGTACTGCATTCTACATAGGGAAAACTAATAGGAGACTAAAAGAGAGAATTAGAGAACATATCTATAACATAACGTTAGGTAATGATCATTATGCCTTGGCTAAACATCTTAATGCAACAGATTTTACATATCAGTTTAAGTTTTCGGTATTACAGGTTGTATACCCTAACACCTGAGGAGGTGATGTTATTAATTATACCAAAAGATGTGAGGTTAAATGGATTATTAAGTTTAGGGCTGATAAGAGCCCAGGTTTAAATGAGAAAGTTCCACTTAAGCCTGTTTTATTTAATAGGAGACGGAAGGCATGTAAGAATTGAATGCTGGACGTCCTTATATATATTCTTTTTCCTATTGCACATGTTTTTTCCTATTGTACATGTTTATTTAGTAGGAACCTCTTATTCTGATGTTTACTGGGCAATATAATAACAGTCCTCATCTCTGATTTGGATTATTTATGATCCACTAATTTATTCATCTTTTATGATTTATTATTACTATATGTATTGTTATTTTTGCAGGGAGTTTTCATTGACACAATATTAACATAAGATTAATTTCATGGAGCTTATATAAAACTCTCTTTATATATAAAATATTTTTTATAAAAAAAAATTATATAATATTCTTTATAATAAATTAAAAAAAAATTTTTTTATAATACTTTCACAGCACATTACATATTTATATATTATAAGATGCAATATATCTATCATGTAGACAAGGAATGTATTTATAGTAGGGTGCTGTGGTATTTTTGAAATTAATGGTCTTAATATTATTATAGTATTTATATACCATTATGAATATATTTTATGTAAGTTATATTACAAAATATAGTTTACATGCTAACGTTTCATTATGGTATTTGATGCTATGAATACTGTTATAACTGCATTTTTAGTCTATAAATTTTGATTTTCTAAAAGGTTTATTTAATTATGCTTCGATTTTTAAGTGATTTACTTTACCCATGCAGGAAATGATGTCATACATTTTAATTAGTATTAGGTATTTAAATGTATGTTTATGTGAACTTTGTAAGTCTGATGAAGCCCTAGTGGTGAAAGCACTTACTTTCTCCAATAAAGTCGTACGTTTGCCAGCCTGGCATTTTTAATTTTTTATCCTTTATTTTGGTGTTTTATGCAGTTACTTTTACACCTTTATATTGCATCTTGACATTACAGTCACTACCGTGGTGGTCCAGTTGATGCTACTGACTGTTTGGGATATTATTTTTGTGCTATTTATTATAGCCTCTACGGGACGCTTATTTCCTTGGAGCTATCAGTGTTTATTCATTTGCTTAATAGTTGAGAGTTAGTTAGGGGATGTTAAAAGTTAAGGAGGTATGGGGGAGATGTTACAGAAGGGATTCTAATGTAAATGTGGCTGGTTAGTCTAGGACTCGTTAAAGGGAGATGGTTTGCATGTGAGTGGTGTTAATAAAAATCATGACTGCACTACTCTGTTTTCTATGTTGTAAAACCTGGCCGTGGTTGAAATCGGTTCTTTGTGGATCAGCTCACTAACTTGGGCAACAAACATAAATAAATAAATAAAAATAAGACAGTTTTTGTTAGATCTATAATCATCAAGTCTAAAAATACAAGTAAAAAAGGCTCTTTATACAGTGTAAAAATGAGAAAAAAATATCACAATTTATTTTACAGGAGACTGCACCCTTCTACACCCTGTGATGTGAGGGGCCTGTCCACACTACACATCTTATCTCTATAAAAAGTATGTTACATTTGTGGGTACACAAAATCAGAGTAAAGGGAAATTTTTGTAAAAAATATTCTCACCTTTTCCCTCTTCTTCATGTCACATGACCTCAAGCTCTGCACTACAGAACCTATGACAAAGCAAGCAACATCCAATGTATTCGAAAGCAAACAACATGACAAGATGATATCCAAGGGATATTTTAAGCCATAACATAACACACAAGAAAATTCCCAGTTTTGACTTGCTGAAGAACAAGGCAGCTCCCTATGAACAGACTGAGAGAGAACAGGCTAGTGCCTGAAGCTGATATTGATCAGTGACCAGAAACTAGAAGCTGATATTGATCAGTGACCAGAAACTAGAAGCTGATAGTGATCAGTGACCAGAAAGTAGAAACTGATATTGATCAGTGACCATAAACTAGAAGCTGATATTGATCAGTGACCAGAAACTAGAAGCTGATAGTGATCAGTGACCAGAAACTAGAAGCTGATATTGATCAGTGACCAGAAACTAGAAGCTGATAGTGATCAGTGACCAGAAACTAGAAGCTGATATTGATCAGTGACCAGAACTAGAAGCTGATATTGATCAGTGACCAGAAACTAGAAGCTGATAGTGATCAGTGACCAGAAACTAGAAGCTGATATTGATCAGTGACCAGAAACTAGAAGCTGATATTGATCAGTGACCAGAGACTAGAAGCTGATATTGATCAGTGACCAGAAACTAGAAACTGATATTGATCAGTGACCAGAGACTAGAAGCTGATATTGATCAGTGACCAGAGACTAGAAACTGATATTGATCAGTGACCAGAAACTAGAAGCTGATATTGATCAGTGACCAGAAACTAGAAGCTGATACTGATCAGTGGCCAGAGACTAGAAGCTGATATTGATCAGTGACCAGAAACTATTTAAAGCGGCTTGGAAAGAAGACCTAGCAGTGGTTGAATTTTTGATAGGATAGGGAATGATATTAATAGGATACCTAGTATTGTTTGAAGCTTAGAATTACAGGAGAACAGGTGTGGCATGAAGTGACAGTTACTGTTTGGCTCTGGTATTATTTAAAGCTGGAATGGTATATGCAATTGTGATGTTTGAATCAAGAGCTCAGTATGGGATCCATACCAGTTTTCTGAATGCCAGTTACTGAAAAATAGCTGACAACAAAATGACTCACTTTTTCACACAATCTTCTTTTTCATGGGGGTCAAGATCTCACATCTTCCATGCATAAGGCTTTACCCCTTTACTCCTAAACTTAGTATAATCAGCTTTCCATGAATATGGCACTTAATGAATCAACATTTCAGTCAAGTGCTATTAGGCAAGTAGCCATAGGTTACTCTAAGGGGCTGCCTGATGTCTGAAGGGGTAGCAGCACTTGAGAAGTTGAAGCTACATCAGTAGGTAGATATTGTTTAAGAGCTGTTAAGTCACAAAGTGGCAGCAGGTCACAGTTTGATTCTGAAATATGGCTTCTTGGTTCTTTAAGTCTGGAATGCATTATGTTTGTGACATTTGTTGTTTGAAAATAACACTTGATGCTGTAAGGTAAAACTTCATCACTTCTTCAGCTGCCTGCTCAGGTTAATGCTAGAATGTTTCAGTACTACCTCAGATACTGAAGTCATAACAAAAATGCTTGCTTGATCCAAAAATGCAGAATTGTAAAGTAGTTTTATCTGAAAACAGCATTGGATTACAAAAAATACAAATGTACTTTGGATGGCCAATTAAGTTTACATTTCTGGCAAAACATCTGTTAGATGATAAGGCTGATGAATCCATTTTGCCAGCAGGTGAGAATAATATTAATCAAACTTTCTCAAGTAGTTACTTGATAGATGAGCATGCCAGTTTTACTCCATTTACAAAACTGGTTTGATGGAGCTGGTTCCGTCTGACAATGATTCAATCCACAGACAAGCGTGTTTCAACAGATTATCAAAGCCAGCTTGTTCAAACCTCAGGCAGACTGGCTCAGATTATGACTAACACAGTTATCTGTAGAAAAAGTATTTCAACAGCTGTGCATTTAATGGTTTTACTTTCACTTGCTGATTCAATCATCAGCTAATGCTATTCCAGACAATTATCCTTTTTTGTGGCATGAGAAAGCAAGTACTTCTCAATGTTGAATATCTGAGGCATTACAAGAGTGTATAAGGGAGAGTTAAATAGGCCTTATGTCACTGGAATGCTTCAGGAAAAAGCAATGATGTAAAATGCCTCAGATATTTCATACATCTTTAGTAACTGTTTATTACTAAAGATAATTAAATAGAAACAGAATCAACATGCTGTATGTTCATGTATCAGCAGGCACATCGGCTCACAAGCTGCATATTTGCTATGAATTTAATTGTGACATCATAAACAATACATTACGATAATGTACATCAAAGAGCTACAATTAAAAATACAACATTAGATTTTAGGTGTCCTAGCATGCAAATGGACCACAGTTTTTGCTATTAAAGTTCCTTTACTATACAAACACAATGAACAAGGATATAAATGTGTTCTGGATAAGTAATGCAGAAATTACAGTCACAGAACGGGAAGGTATGGTAAGGTTTTGTTCTATAAGGTCGCAAGCAGGTATGTTTGTGGAAGCTGAAGCTATGGCAAAGTGGAAGCAAAGTTTTTGGGCACAGAAAACCAAGCCACTGGCTGCCTTGTCTGAACGCACATAGCACCTTATATCTGATATAGTACTGGATGTGGTGTCAGTAAAACGACCAGCTTGGGAACTCATCTGCATATGTGGACATCAGTGTATGAATCCCTTTGTGCATCATAACTTGCATACGATTCTGATGAAAATCTATTGAGGATGAAAGTGCTCAATCTGTTTTTTGTTTTAATAAATAATTGGTAGATGTGTGCATATTGTGGGTTCTTTTTGTTGTCACAATTTTTTAACGTTTTTGTTTTTGGCTGTTGTGTTCTGTTAATTTTTTATTTTTTTCAGTGTGCATAAATCCCTTAACCTTCTTTAAATTAGTTGTAAATAGGCACAGGAGCCATACTGAGTCTTTACTTCTAGTGTCAGTGTGTATATATGTGTGTGTGTGTGTGTGTGTGTGTGTGTGTGTGTGTGTGTGTGTGTGTGTGTGTGTGTGTGTGTGTGTGTGTGTGTGCACATGTACATTTCTGTGCATGTGTACTTTTTGGGGGAAGGGAGACCAGAGTTTCTATTTTACTGTGGCGAATAATTTTGCGAGAAGAGCAAGGCAGGTGAAAAGATAACCACCAGTTCCTGCTTATCTGCAGATTATACAGATAAACAAAAGGTTTACATTAATGAGACAGCAAGCTGTAAAAAGAAAACATACGTATGCTATTTGTGCACATGCACTTAATAGTTATTTATAGTTGTCAGCTTTCTTACACACTTTGGGTGTGGTTCTCAGAAGAGTACCACATACAGACTTGGCAGTTCTGCTGGGAATGTTAATGCTCCAATGGGAAGTTACTGTGCTACCTGGAGGGGAGAACTGGGAGAAACAAGTTGCTTAATCAGAATCCAAGTGATTAACTGTTTTAGGAGTTTTGTGTTAGTCATAGATTTTCCATTAAACCAACTTGTTTGAACAATTGGATGCTCATACATGTGCTTGCTACCAGAATATCTTTATCCACAAAGTTTGTAGCTGTTTCTTTGGAGTTGAGGTCTTATGTTTTAGATTTGCAGGTCAGGAGGAGAAATACTAAGCTGTCTTATGATCACCATTTAGTAGTGAGCTAGACAGAAGTGGCAAACCATAATATGGAGCAGTGTCAGTGGCTACCAATTAGCACACTCACCTTTGGAGTATAAGGCTGTGAGTTCTATTCCCATACCAGATAACTGGATTGCTGACAATGCAATGCAGCTTAATGGGGATGCTGCATTCCTCAATGTGTTGCCCTTCAGATGAGATGTTAAACCCAGGTCCCATCTGCTTGACTTGGTGGTAGCTCAGGTGAATGTAAAAGATTCAATGACACGTGTTGAAAAGAGAATGAGTTCTTTATTTAAAACATTATTTACAATACTATTTGCAAACTTACATATTTACAGTTTACACAGTGTGCAATTTTCTATTTCTTTCCGTTACCATCATACAATCATAAATATCTTAATTTTCATTATTAAGTTAAAGTTCTGTCTTCATCTTTATCTGACCACACTCCTTTTTTCACAACCACCATCTAATTGTCCTTAAAATTACTGCTAGTTTCCTTTTACCAGTAAACATGATTTCATTTATCCTTTCATTCCAAATGGTCCACACAACATAAAATAATGTTTTATCTATTTTACTAACATATTCCTTATTTTCATGACTATAATATCCATACATAATCATATCCATATTTATTTCATTTACCCCCTTTTTTCAAAAAACTTTTCTTCACACAAATTTTCCCACAATTTTGCAACCCCTATATATTGTAAGAAAACATGTTCTGTATTTTCTTCTTTACCACAATGCATACAGACTCAGTGATTTTTATATAACATATTTAATTTTACTGGTATTTATTAATCACTAATCTCCATAAAAAATCTTGACATTCTATTTGCTTATTACACCATGCTTTTTTGTACCTTTATAGCTTTAACTTATTACACCATTCATTTTGTACTTTTATAGCATTAACTTTCTTATTTACTAGCTCAGGATTAACATAATAATATCCTAATGCTGTTCATATTTGTACTTTAGTAAATTTCCTCATAAGATCATTTATCCAAAACAAAACTTTATATATATTTAAAAAAGGAGAACAAATAATTGGGTTATTTATCCTAAATCTCTGTCTTCCTTATCTATATACAAGACTTCTCTTTTCACTGGAATATATCTCATACCCCATATAAAAGAAAAAAAAATATTTGTAGTATTTCTTTTTCATAGATTACTGGCAAAATATAGACACTAGCTAAATATACAATCTTTCCCAGTATAACTGAATTAATCAAATAAACCTTTTTATTAAATGATAGCTTGTATGTTTTCCAGAAAACAACAACGCTACTTTATTTCATCTATTATCCTGTTCCATTTTCCTCACTTACATTTTTACCCCAAATTGTATTTGCAACACAGAGATTTCTTTCATCAAAAAAAGATACTCCTCCTACCTTTACAATATTACCCAGTCCTTTATTTCTTCTTTATTTAATGTCATGCCTATTATGTTTAAACATTGCTGTACACAGCATATTACTTCTTTCACCTAGGCTTTGTATCCTGTAATCAATACAATATTATCTGCATAAGTAAACATAACTTGAATTTTATCCCTTCATTAGTAATATAGGTAGCACCTTTCATTTGCAAATTTACGTCTAACTAATACATTCGTAACTAATGCAAATGATATTCTACCCATATGACATCCCTGACATATGCCACTGTTTATATTTATTTCTTTGATTAACCATCCATTCACTAAAATTCTTACTTAATTTTTATTATATGCAGAACAACATACTTTCTTAATTTTCTCACTGATGTTATAATCTTTCATAATTGTTCACAAAAGTTCATGTTGTACTATCAAATGCTTTATTTAAATCTACTGTCATGATCTTGGTCACAACAGTGTTGTTTATAACATCATTCACAATTTCTTTTGCTATTAATAATAATTCCTTACATTTGTTTACCTTTAAATTACATACACTACTTTCCATATGTTTCATTTTACTTTCCATTCTCCTCTGAATTATTTTCATAAAAATCTTATAATCTACACTGTTCAATACTAAAGGTCTCCAATTTTCAATTTTATTTTTATCTTCTTTTTTCCATAAACATTTAAGTATGCCACTGCATAAATCTTTATACATAAAACCTTCATTTAACTATTCATTCATAAGTTTTAAAAAAATGTTTTTTTTCTGCTAATTTGTAGTATTCTTACAAAACTGGTATTATATTCCATCTGGCCCTGAAATGATCATACATGAACTTGTCCAAGTACCTTATCTAATTCATATAAGGAAATCAGATTTTTCAATTCTTTATTTTCTTGCTCTGTTAACTTTTTAGCACGCCATTCTTTTTTTAAAAAACGTCTTTCTATCTTGAGTGTTTTCTTTACATTTATTATGATATTCATAATTTGTTCCTGAGGTCTTCTTACCTCTCTTCTTTCATCTTTAATTTATCTCAATATACTATTTTTCTCTTTAACTATGCTACTCAAATAAGCTGATACCTCTTCTCTTCTACCTTGCAACATATTTGCTTAAATAATAATTATTTAATTTTCTCTTGATTTTTTCATAAATTATCCATTCTATCACATAACATTCTCTATCATTCATTTCCTTATACTTTAAAGCATCTATATACATTTTTTCATAATTAGATTTTTCTGCTTTTCTTTTATCTGACTGCCATTCTAAACGAACATTTTTTTTAATATTTATCTTTAAAAGCAAGCCATCACTAGGACCAGTTTGTATAACACACTCAACTGTAAATGTTATACTTCCATAATTGCATACTTACTTTCTTTCCATTTTCATCCCATAATTTCACATTTACTCTTTTTATTCCTTTTCCCAAACTGATATACTCCTTATTTTCCCATATCTGTATCCATATGACTGAGGAATGAGAAAAGCCTGTTAAAAGTGTCTCTCCCTTAACTATATTTAAACCTTGAGATATAATAAAATAATCTATTTCAGTCTTATATACACCTCAATTATATGTCCACAAATTATTATTCTAAATCTTTAAGTTGCCACATTTTATAACTTCAAAAACATCCTTTCTACTCTTCTTTTTTCCCTCTCAAATCATATTTATAATCCTTCATTAATATTATATTCATATTAATTACTGCATAATCCAGAATTTTATTAAATACATTTTCCCTTTCTTTACTTGCAACATAGACATGCAGTGCTATAATTCTATATACCTGATTATGCCATCTGAGATCTGCAATTAATCGTCCCATTATTACCAGTGTTACATTCAATATTGTCACTGGTTTTCTACAACTTCTACAAAGTACAGCTATGCCAAAACACAGCTATTTTCCTAGGTTCCATACTGTACTTTCTCTCCAAAGTTTCTTTGTAATCTCTCTTCTTATGTCAAAAATCTTCTATCTTCAAATATTATTATATCAACATCACTCTTACTACACCAATTTGGGATCCTTATCCTTCTACTTATATTTTAATACTATTTACATTTACTGAAAGAACTCTAAAATTGCCATTATGTCTACGTTGTAGCTTACCAAACATTTTGTAAATTTGAAGTCATTTTCTTTCTTTCATTTTCTCCTTTACACTTTTCCCATTATACTTTATTTTTCTGTCTCTTACTCTTTTGCCAATATAATTCTTTTTACCATTCACTGTTTTCTAGTTTACATCTTCCTCATCACGTATTTCAGAACCTTCTTCTATATTACCTTCTGTTCTATTTTTCCCTTTATCCTTATCTTTATTTTTACCCTGATCTTGCTTCCTTACTTCCTCTTTATCTTTTATTGGGGCTGTTTCTTCTCTCTGTATACTGTCCTCACTTTTGTTTTCTTCTTCTTCTTCTTCCTCCTTTTTGTCAAGATTACAGCCCAACCATAAATAACAATATTTTTGTATTTATAACATTTCAATTCACACTTTTTTCATCATGACCTGTTTCCCCGCAAATATAACATTTTTCTCTTATCACAGTTACTTATCAAATGATCATCCGTTCCACTGGAAAAAAACATGTTTTAGGTTATCCACAATATTTTGCAATCCCATTACCTTCTAAATTTATCGTACAAAGGATATGAACAATTTATTCTTTCTCCATTTTCAGTGCAATATGAGAGTCCAATCCACCAGTCCATAATCCTCTGTTATAATACACTTTGCTAGTGTCCATAACTTATTTACAAAGTTTGCGTAAATGTCTCTTTAAAGTCTCTTTTCCAACTTCAGTCTGAAATTGAACCTGTATTTTCTTTTTTATTTCTCCATGAAATGCTTTAACCATTTAAGAGTTCCATGGATTACAGTTCTTTTTATTTTCATGCTCCCCCAAACATTTTCCAGAACAGAAGCAGTCTCAAAAATAAAGCCCCAAAATGTCTCTTTTTGTATAAGACTGAAAACTCTTACCTCATGAGCCTTCACTCCCGATGGGACCATTAAATTATCCCATTTATTTTTCTTCCTTATTCTGAACTCTTACCATAAAGCAGTCACTTTTGAAGTCACCATCTTCCCCGACCCCACTGTAGCTAGGGTCAAAGAAAAAAACTTCTCCAAAGCTGAGTACAGCCTCCTGAAGGATGGTATAAACAGCTTCACAGCCCCTTCCCCTTTCTAGGAACTGGCACCAGTATACAAAACTGTACTAAAGCACTACACAAGCATTTATATAGATGCATGGAATCAGGAATACCTGACAGGACTAAATCATCCTCTGCAAGGAAGAGTAAACTTTTCTGGTGGACATCTGCAATAAATAAACTCTATAACAAAAGGAAACAATTGCTGTCCAGGGCCAAGAACAAGCATGTGCCCAATTGAAAGCAATCTCTCCTTAGCCTGAACAAGCAAACAAGAGCACTAGTGAAATCTTCCAAAGCCAACTTTGAGTCCAAATTGGCCACATCTACTAGAGTTAGTCATATGGCCTTCTTCATATATGTCCACAATCTCAAAGGAACCATCCAGATCTGTTCAGACCTGGTGGTCATGGACACCACGTATACAAATGCCGTAGATGTAGCAAACTTGCTGGCTGACAGATTCAGGGAAAACTTCACCCCTCTGTCCTCCCATCAGTAAATCAGGACATTCCCAATATCTGCCCCCTTCCCCTTATATCTAGGGAACAGGTCATCACTGCTGTCTCAAAGGCAAAAAATACAACCTCCATGTGACCCAATAACATCCTAGCATGCATCCTACATGAACTCAAGCAGAAACTTGCAGCACCATTAGGCACGTTATTCAACCAAAGCCTGAGTACCGGCTTTGTCCCAGCTGAGTGGAGGACAGCCACTGTCACCCCTTTGCACAAAGGTGGAGCGTCCACCGATCTGAGAAATTATAGACCCATCAGCCTAACTAGGCTGATCTGGAAGGCCATGGAATGGATTATCATGAACCTCATTAACAAGGACATTGGCAACCTCCAAACACTTGACCCCATACAGTTTGGCTTCATCAAGGGGAGGTCATGTCTGTTAAATTTGGTCAACTTCTTTCAGACAGTCACCAAAGCCACGGAAAGGGGAAGATGGTGCATACCACCTACCTTGACCTGGCCAAAGCATTTGACACTATTCCCTTCTCGGGCATAATAGATAAATTCTGTCAGCTAGGAATCAATCGGTATGTTACCAGATGGGTAGCTAACTGACTCACTGATGGAACCCACCGAGTCAAAATAGGGGAAGCCATCTAAAGCAGTAGACCTGTAATGAGCACCATACCCCAGGGTTCAGTCTTGGGGCCTCTGTTATTCGGGATATATTTTTCTGAGGTGCAGGTCAAAACCAGTGAGCGATGGCTGACCAAGTTTGCAAATGACTGCAAGCTGGGCACTGTCAATTCCCCTAGTGATGTGGACATCCTCAACAAATGACTGGTGCCAGAAACATGGCCTCAACCTGAATACCAAAAAATGCATCATCATCCCCTTTGGGGTGAGTGATGTCCCCACAAATTATCACATTAATAACAACGTCCTAAGCATGAAATCAGTTGTGAGGGATTTGGGCACCCAGGTTGATAGCAACCTGACTTTTGGCCACCATGTTGCTTCCATTGTACAGAAAGCTTTCAACATGGCCCACCTCACAAGTAAGGGTATCTCATCCAGGGACAAGGAGGTCATAACATCCCTGCATTTTATCCCTTATAAGGCCCATTATTGAGTATAATGCCCTATTTGGTATGCACCTCACAAAGTGCATGCAGCAGTTGGAGAGACCACAGAGGTTCCTCACCAGGAGAATCCAGGGCCTCAGAAATCTACCATACACAGATAGGCTAAAAGTCCTATTCCTCTGCTCAGTTTCATACAGACCCCTCAGAGGTGACCTCTGTCTGGCATTCAAGGTGATCTCAGATCTCACCTTGATGAAGCTCCACTCGAATAACCTACACACGTGGCCTCAACCTGATCTATGACATCTATAGGACTTCTTGGTAGGACAGATATGTTTCCCAGAGACTCCCCCATCTGTGGAATAGACTCTCCTCTCTATGTCAAGCAGAGTACCTCTTTACCTTTTTTTAAGTGCAACCTGGATAACTGGATGGGAAACAGAAAATACTTCCCTGGGATTCCACCTGTGTCCCTGCTGGACAGGGGTATTGGTTGCTGACTTGTCTAAACATGGGCTAAACTCTTGGCTAAGTTTATAAGGACCTCAGGGACAATAGCCTAGTAATCTCCTATGATCCAATGATCCTATGAATTTCCTTGGATTGTTGAAATTTCCTTTTCTCTATTCATCTCGTATCACTTTATCTACAGTTTCCTTAACAGTCTCTGAATATGATTTCTTTTTCTGGCAGTCTTCTTTTAAAATGGCTTCTGATTTGGCCAATTGAATTTCATCCATAACTTCACCCCATGAAACATCTTTTCCACTCTCTGACTTGCTCTGCAACAACACTTCACCCAAAATATCATCCCACAACCCTCCTAACGTGAGGATTGTAATAAGACATCCATTCTTGTTTTGAATGTTTGCTTCTGATGAAACAAAGAAATTTTGCTGAAACAGCTCCTCAAAATCCTGTAGAATTTTAAATAATGTACTGACATTTGCCTCTTTGCTACCTGCCATCTTGGATCTCCTTCAGTGCTGTTGTCCACGCTGCCACTGTACTAGGATCAGAAAAAGCACTCTCCTAATGAGTAGGGGAAGTTCCCCATTGTCCTGATCATATTTCCCCTAGTAGTATAAATACCACCTCATGTCTCACCTGAGAAGAGGACAATATCCAAGTGGGACTAGCCTGGTCAACAAAGGATAAATAAAATAAATAAATGAAAGCAGATTGGTCATGGTATGACTAGTCCATACTTCTGTGCAGGATAGGTTCAACACTCACCTTAAGAAAAGCTTATTTTTATATTTTGGGAGGTACAGATCATGCAATCTCAATGCATCATGCTCAAGACCTTGAGACCTGAGGCTGTGTCAAGGAATGGTGGCTAAAATGTAGTCAACAGCTTTCATGGAGATAACCACAGGACCCATGGTAGAAACCATTACTAACAGAAATAATCTTATCAAAGAGAGAGAGAAAAGCCATCTATAGTATGCTATTGGGTGGGTCTACACTAAAGAATGATAGGTACTGACAAGTCAGGTAGGTAGCAACTGCAGCAATCATGGAAGCAAAATCCAAAAGTGCTCTAAGAAAAATCTAAAATAATAAAAAAAGACAAATGAGCTCCACTCAAACAACATCCAGAGACCAAGACCAAACCTTACCTTAGAGATAAGAAGTAACCCCAGTAATCACTGAGGTTTGGGATGGTGGACATTATTAAGCACTCATAAAGGGTGGCAAAAATTTTTATTATTGTCTTCTTAAAAGTGCACAGGGCTAGGTACCCAGGCTGGAACAAACATATACAGAGGTGAAGATCTGGGCATTCAACAACAGTATAGAAGGAATAGTAGAGGCTGCACTGTGATGCAAAAAAAAAAAAATATATATATATATATATATATATATATATATATGTGCATATTGAAAAGAAGCACAACTTAATGTAAGCTACCTCTGTGTCACTGAATATAAACTACTTCTGTGTCATCAGAATGACTACAGGCAATAACCATGAACTAAATGAAGCTTTCTGATTATTTTAAAAAATAAGAAAAAAATAACCTTATTTTAGCCAAGATTATATGTAAAAACTAGCTATTATATGCTTGGCATAGCTATATGTTCTTATGTATGAACCTTGTTGCTATAAAATGAACCTCAAGCAAGCACAGAGACAGCAGTCAACAGGGGAATGCATCAGAAACAAATGAAAAATGTTGCAGCTGTAATATACCTCATGTTGCCACAGAATAGCAGCTGAAACTACAATTACTAAAATAAAACTCCATATGTCTGCACATTCGCACATAATTCTGTTTGTGTTGCGACATAACACGTGTCAGTCTTCACTTATGCAGTTACTGTTTATAGCCATAGCAGACAGTGCAATTGCATAGCTTCACAATACTCAGTGGTGCCTTCATTTCTGCAGCACAGTCGGAGCACTCCATGTATTATAGCACATCAGGTCTCTTATCATAACCAATTTACTACCTGTATGGGGAATAAACATCATGAAAGTAACTTCTCAAGCTTCACTCGACATACATTTCTTGACATGTATTTCTCAAACATTAATCCAAAAAACGAACACTGAAGTGTTCGTTTTTTGGATTACTGGTTTTATTCGAACACTACACCTTGTTTCTATTTCTCAAACATATAATAAAATGGTTATAATTATAGACCTGATCATAATTCACTATTTTGTTCATCCTGGGGCTAATATCATATCTACTACCTGAAGTCTGATCACATTTAAACAAAGTTGTTCTTATTGAACTCTGCATTATTACTCTGTCTCATTCTGAATGCTTATTCCGCACACTGACAAGGTATTGCTTGTACCTTATATGCACTAATGTTTCTTCAGCATGCTTAATAGACAATAGTGTCATAATACTACCACTTACTATATGACATGACACATTTTGCTGAAGTTAAAGGGTTCCTGTATCATTTGAACAGTATAACACGTGTGCCATTGTGTCTGTTGGACCATCATGTTTCAGGTGCATGTTGTATAAAAACATGGCTCTTTGCCGAATAACTCTTCTGGCCTCTTATCTGCCATTTATGACACATAACACACAAACCACAGTGCCTTTATCACCAGTATCTGCATATTACCCCTTGTACATATAATATCTACAGCGCTTGTTTCCTGGATTTGGCTCTGACATGCATCCACTAAACTGGCATAATAAAACAGATGCAAAACCAAAATGTTAATCTTTTGCTATTAATCTCACTACAGATGGAAACATGCTTGTTTCTCACAGATGTATAAAATACAAATATTTGTTAATTAGCTAATATGGTAAGAATACCATAATTTTTTACATACTGGTAGAATAAGGCCATATCTTCCAGATGCAATACATTCATATACTGCTGCAAATACTGAAACTGAATAAACATTAGAAATAACTATTCTTATCTTTAACAGGTTAGCATTGAGGAATAATGAAGAAACTGCGATATAAGAAGAATTCTGGGCTTATTCATTCACAAAACACATGATGTGTTTGTTAACTTTGGCACCAATAATGTCATCTGTTTCAAATAAACATCTAAATCTAAAAGCTTTCGAAGACAGCTTGACAGCACAAAGTTAAATGATGATGACTCTAAAACAAAAGAGGTACATTTGAAATCAAAATGATGGTTGCTGGTTATTTGGCAGGAAAAGATATAAACAAGAGATGTAGTTAATTCTGAATTAGACATACATACTGCAAACTAATAACATTAAATAAGGGAATATTGTTGTATCAACTAAAACTAATATATCCAAAAAATGTCAGTGAGAGCAGTTATCACAAATAATAAGATAAATGCTGTATTATACGGATGGAATAAGTTTGCAGTGGTACAGTAAGGCAGGGCTCCCTTTCTTCCGCAGGCTTTCTTAAGAAAATTTGCAATAAGAGTTTCTCAGTGTTGGCTGCAAAACTTGTTGATAGGGTATCACTTTGAGAAGCTATAAATACATGTGATAACATTACTGTGTCAACAATGATCAGTGCAGGGTACATGTTGTGACTATTTTTGGTAAAAACTGTGAGAAAGGCCCGGTGCCAAGTGATCATTCATGTTATTTATTCATTCATGGCCCTTCTTGACATCTTGGCAGCACTTGACATTACAGCATGTAATACCTTAGACTTTCTGTAGTGTAGGCCTATGGGATACATACAAATGACCTTTTAAGGACATACCATCATTTCAGATAGATGGTTTCTGAATGCCCAAAACTTTTTACGTTTTAAGTTTTTATAGATACTTTTGGGCCACTAAATCTAAGCATACTCCTGATAGAAGGAGCAGTATAACTGCATTACTGTATATAACTCAGACTCCTAAAGGTGACTTTTTCCCCACTAAACGTTTATATTCATTTTTATGAAAGGGAAGAAAACACAGCCACCACATGTCAGAGGGCAGCAAAAGGATGCACCCGAATCAACCTTCCAAGGGCACCTCAAATGACAGTAAATAAACCAACAAAAGCATGTGAAAGAAAACTCACAATTGGAATACAGTTATTCCAGGAGGATGCCATGGACAACAGTGATAAGCCAGTCAAGGGGTCAAGAATGGCAAGGAGTGAATAACACTGATGATCTCTTGGTACATGGAGGTCATTAACAACATTAGTGAAGGTTAACTTACAGACATGGTGTGTGTTAAAATCTGAAAGGAATGGATTCTTGAAACTCTATGAATATATAGACACTGTGTATATTCATGTACTCTAAATTTATGAACACTGTTTAAAATATCATGTACTCTGTAAACACCTATATACTATTTATACACTATCATTTTATGTATAAATTTGATATTTTTTATAAAAGGTCTGAAGATCTTTCCTTCCAGGCCTCCAATGAATAGGACTTCACCTAAACCCAGTTAGGCTTTTCCAGTAAACAAAGGCAAAAATAAATAAAATAAAAATAAAAACAGTGTGCTGTTCAATATAATTCAAGCTGTACACTAGCAAATTTCTTGGTTATCTACAATACAAAGGTTTAAAGACTAAGAGGATTCATAGAGGCTTTATTAAATGTAAATATAAACAAAATCTCCTCGTCTTAGATAGGAGTATGACCCATACCGCTCAACTGTCCAGATATTCTCAGAATGTCCAGATTTTGGTCTCATATTTTTGGTCTGTTCCTCATAAAATGTGTGGTTTTCTGGGAAATCATTGAAGACTGAAATCAGTAAATGATGACAAACAGTTGAGTTTCAGACTTTATACCCTACAGAAAATACACACTATTGTAAAACCTGCTACTTTATCAACTTTCTAAGTTTGTAAGGGCAATATTCAAATAAATATCTATACAGTTGGGCTTTTGAGAGGTATACTATGACTTTGTGGTCCCAGAGGAAATGCAGATAAGACACTGCTCAACACTCCTCCCATGTCTCCAAGTCTCTGGTGCTTAACAGTATTCTGACCTCAGTAAGAATGATGCCTAAATTAAGAGATAAAATTCCTGACAGCTTCAATTGGCTTTCCAGTGGGTCATTCCTGGGGGATCTAGTATGCACCTCTCTGGAACAAGATAGTTAACAGATCCTTCTATCTGGTCAAGGATGGGATGCACCTTATGTTTTTTGTGCACTTGTTAATTAATTATGCTGCCCTCATTACAGGTATTTTTAGGAAAAGTTCAATTCATTGGGCATGCCCACTTAACAAATTCCAGTTTCAGACAATATCGAGGTGGCAGTACTCATTGCTAGAAACTTGAAAACCGAAATGTATGAGCTAAGACCTTCTTCATCCTTGAAGATGTAGACGTGTGTACATATAGAAACTTGATTTCAAAAGACAGCACTCCCTCCTTGCCAGGGTTCAGTGCCTTTCATGAGTTTAGGCTCATCAGGCATTATGGGATATATTAATTTCTATTAACGAGCTTGTAATGCATTTTATTTCTAAAACTTGGTGAAGAAGAGGATGGAGCTACCAGAAACAAGTAACAAGGGTTATGTGATTGTGTGTGTGTAAGTATGTGTGCATGTTAAGTATATATATATATATATATATATATATATATATATATATATATATATACATAGATACACACACACACACACACACACACACACACACACACACACACACACACACACACACACACACACGCACACACACGCACACACACACACACACACATATATTGCTATGCTTTTAGCAATTGTGACAATGTTGAATCACTAAATCATGTGACTATACGTTTGCAAGATGAGAATGCTGACACCCAGTTTTTCAATGTAGAACATCAAATCTCCTGACTAGAGTGAGTATAAGAACAATTACTAACATGGGTGCAGAAGAGGGCCATGTCTGGGTGTTCGAACATTGGGCATCGACATTCTCATTTTGCAACCTTCTGGTGACGTGATGTAGTGATTCAACGTTGTTATGATTGCTTAAAAACACTATTTCAGCTCCTTCTCTATTACCAATATACATCCTATGAAACCCTTTTCTTGTTTTTATTTCTCTTACTCTTATTTGCCTTACTCTTACTCTTGCTTTTACTCATAATTTCTCCTGCTTCCCATATCTACCCCCACTTACTACCATTAACAAATACTTTGTCCTCACTCCTCCATTCTTCACCTCCTTCTTCTTATCCACTGTTTTAATTTACAACATAGATATTTCCTTTATGATTGAGTAATAAGTCCTCACATTTATAACATGTCAACATGCCTTAATGCTACACAATATTATATTTATGTTGTTTAAATGACGATATATATATATATATATATATATATATATATATATATATATATATATATATTCTACATACCATGTGTGTATTAATATTTTTATTAATCTATGTATTTATATTGTAATATGACATAATTTTCATTTATGTATATGTATTTTCTGTTCTTTTATTTATGGACGTTTTCTCCCTGGGCCTCCACTGAAAATAGATAAAAAATATCCATTCAGAATTTCAGGTTAAACACATCATGAAATAAACATCTACACGCACACACACACACACACACACACACACACACACACACACACACACACACACACACACACACATACACATATATGGTCTAATTTTCAAAGCTTGAAATACTGAAAATGTCGAATTTCAGTATCTCGAGACAGAAATATCGAAAGTGAAAATCACGAACTCCAGAAACTATCCCAGGGCAAGTAAACACTTGCTCATCGTGGGGAGATATGCCTTTTTCCACACTGTAGTGCAATCTCAGAGCTGGTATATTATAGTTAGGGGTGTGTGGGGGTGCAGCTACCCACATGGGGGAGGTTGGGGTGGAGGGGTAGCCCCCCATCCAGGTGGGTTTACGATGTAGTACAGTATGTAGTTTGTGGTTTTGGTCAAGGGTTTACTTGCCCTGGGGCAATTTCCTTGGTTTGTTCATAGGTTCATAGGTTCATAGGTTCATACTAGGCTATCTGCCCAAGGGCATTTATAAGCCTAGCCAGAGTTTTGTGGCTTTCGCCACCTCATACTATGCCCATTATTTTGCTGTGCCTCTGTCAAGCAGTGACACTGAGATAATCCCTGGGGTATATCTGCGATCTCCCATCCATTGGTCAAGATTTCTCTTGAACAAAGCCAGCGAGGTGCTCTGCCTCACATGTACCGGGATTTTGTTCCACAGCATAGGGAGTCTCTGGGTGATGAATCTGTCCCTCCAGCACGTCCTATTAATGACCGTGTCAAGGTTTAAGTCTCCCGCCCTTGTAGTTCTGAGGGATCTAGATTTTTTGAGGTGAAGTATGTTCATTAATTCTGGGTTGGACATGGCCTTGTATGTCAGGCACAGGTCACCTCTGAGCAGGCGGTGGCGACTGAGTAGAGCTGAAGTTCCTTCAGTCGGGCAGCATAGGACATATTTTTGAGACCCTTTATCCTTTTGGTGAGGAACTTTTGGGGCCTTTCCAGTTACTGCAGGTGTCATGTCAGATACATTCCGAATGGGGCATTGTACTCAATCATTGGCCTGATGAGTGATGAGTACAGGAGGACGATGACTTCCCTTGATCTAGATGTGAATCCCTTCATGATCAGGTGGGCAATGTAGAAGGTCTTTCTAACTACTTTGGCAACGTGAGTATCAAATGAAAGGTTACTGTCAACCTGGGTACCCAGATCCCTGATAACCTCTTCTGTGCTTAGTGGGTTGCCGCCTATATGGTAGCTAGGGGTAACCTTGTTTTTCCCGAAGGGTATGACTATGCATTTTTTGGCATTTAACTTTAGGCCATGGTTCTGGCACCAGTTTTCTGTTTCTATAAGACCCTTCTGAAGGATATCTGTGTCAGATGTGTTCTCAACTATGGCGCCCAGTTTGCAGTCATCTGCAAATTTTGTCAGCCATAATCCTCCTGTGTTTGCTTGTACTTCTGAAAAGTAGATGCCGAACAGGAGAGGGCCCAGGACTGAGCCCTGTGGGACACCACTTGTGACAGGCTTTGAGTCTGACATGGCGCCAGCAACTCTGACCCTGTGGGTTCTGTCACTTAGCCAATTTGCAACCCATCTTGTGACGTATGGGTTTACATTTAAGCTGATGAGTTTTTCAATGATACCTGAGTGGGGTATTGTGTCGAAGGCCTTTGCCAGGTCGAGGTAGGCTGTGTGGACTGCCTTTCCCTCATCAATGGCCTTGGTGACTGTTTCAAAAAAGTCCACCAGGTTTAGAAGGCATGATCTTCCCTTGACAAAGCCAAACTGGGTCGGATCCAAAGTCTGCAAGTCTCCTATGTCTTTATTTATGAGTTCCATTATGATCCTCTCCATAGCTTTGCAGATCAAGCTTGTCAAGCTGATGGGACGGTAATTTCCCGGGTCGGTGGAGGCACCTCCTTTGTGAAGTGGGACCACAGTTGCCGTACGCCACTCCTGAGGCACGTATCCTGAGGTGAGGCTAAGATTAAACAGCTGCCCTCATTGAGTTCGTGGAGCACACATCCGGGAACACCATCTGGTCCCATGGATGCTGTGTTTTTTGCCTTGGAGAGAGCAGTTCTCACCTGAGCGTTTGAGATGTTTGGGGGGCTATAATTCTCTGGTATAGATATCTCACCTTTTGGGGGAGGGGGTTTGCACTGAACCTGTCAGCCAGTATGTTGGCAATGTCTGTAGGTTCAGTATATTTCTTTGTGATTTTCATTTTCGATATTTCCATTTTGAGATACTGAAATTTGACAAATTCAGTATTTCGAGCTTTGAAAGTGAATCCACACACACATAAATATATATATATATATATATATATATATATATATATATATAAATATATATATATATATCTATATACACACACATATATATATATATATATATATATATATATATATATATATATATATATATATATATATACATACATGGGTTCTTCTACTTTTTTCAAATAGAGCTTTGGCTGACATTGGTTTAGTCGACACCTTCCCTCTGAAGTGTCCAGATTTTGCAGAATGCCTAGATTTATGCCTTTTATTTTTAGTCTGTTCTTTTAGTTTGTAAGAGCAATATTTAAAAATTGTGCTGAATTTTGAGACTTTGTCCTCCCATTATTTTTGGTTTTGTCGATATCTCCTGCTCTAAGAGTTTGAGAGGTATGGCTCAGACAGTTTTCAAGGTTGGTAAATTTTCCCTTTCCCTGACAACTGTGCAATCTCAGAGTTAGTATACATAATTAGGAGGGGGTATCGGGGTGCCACCCCCCCCCCACATGGGTAATGTTTTCTTACTTTTTTTGTTTTTCAGTTTTTGCATGCACTAAGATTCATTCTTGGAGCATGTATAGTAATAGTGTGTCAACATGCATGACGTTCCTCATCTGGTAACATTATGCATGTTGATATTAGAGACGTTTGACTAGCTTAGGTAAATCCATGTATATATATATATATATATATATATATATATATATATATATATATATATCACTAATGTATGTGAGTGTGTGTAATTGAGAATAAGTTTATTAATCTGCTAGAGGTTTAAGAAATGAAAGAGGCACAGATATTGAATATCCTGCAGTATAGGATGTGTGGTAGTCATGCTAACTGCAACAAATCAAATGTACCTTTTGCGAGAAAAATATTTTAAAAGTTGCCAATCTAATATCTAATCAGACTGTCAACAGCATTGTTAAAAGAGGTGGAAATAACAGCAAGAGGAAAGTATACAATGATGCATGATGGGATGGGCTTAACACGGGTAATCTTAAAAAGGCATGTCCCAGCAAGATATGATGCAAGAATGAATGCCCAGCAAGGTAATGTGCGAATGCACTTATTTCTAATACTCTTTTAAGGTAAAATACAACAAATAAGGCTTGCAGTACATCATTTAACAACACTGATAATCTAAAACAGGAATGGTCAGAAAATGTGAAGGAATATGAACTGGGAAGTAAATTAAAAGTAATCTATAAGAGAAGAAAAAAATGTTCTATCTGAAAAGTTAAGACTATAGATCATGATAAATGCAAATGCTATCACAAAATAAATGTGAAATAAGCAAGTTTAATGGAAACTGAGAAATGAGAAAAACTGCAAGTCTAGGAATGCATGTACAACAAGTTACAGTGAAAAGTATAAAACTACTCAAAATAATTATATAATGAACTAGAAAGGGAAAAATCAACCTGTGAAACACAACTGGCAAGGAAGTGTAAATGTGACAAACTATTATTTTCCTGCAAGGAGCTTTCATTCAGAAGATAGATACATATCCCTGTATGTTAATAAATACAACTTCATAGGTTCATAGGTTCATAGGTTCATACTAGGCTATCTGCCCTAGGGCATTTATAAGCCTAGCCAGAGTGTGTGTGGCTTTCACCACCCCTTAGGATGAGAATACTATACCCATTAGTTTGCTGTGCCTCTGTCCAGCAGTGATACAGAGATGATTCCCGGGGTAAACCTACGATCTCCCATCCACTCGTCAAGATTTCTCTTGAACAGAGTCAGTGAGGGGCTCTGCCTCACATGGACTGGGATTCTGTTCCATAGTGTAGGGAGTCTCTGGGTGATGAATCTGTCCCTCCAGCACGTCCTATTTATATCCGTGTTGAGGTTTAAGTCTCTTGCTCTCGTGGCTCTGGTGGATTTGGATTTTTTGAGGTGGAGCATGTCCATTAATTCCGGGTTGGACATGGCCTTATATGTCAGGCACAGATCACCTCTGAGCAGATGGTATGCGACTGAATAGAGCTGGAGTTTCTTCAGTCGGGCATTGTATGACATATCTGGATGTGAATCCCTTCATGATCAGGTGGGCAATGTAGAAGGTCTTCCTAACCACTTTGGCAATGTGAGTGTCAAAAGAGAGGTTACTGTCAACTTGGGTCCCCAGGTCCCTGATAACTTCTTCCGTGTTTAATGGATTACCACCTATGTGGTAATTAGGGGTTACCTTGTTTTTCCCAAAGGGTATGACTATACATTTTGGTATAGTTGGAGAGGGCTATGAAACTTTTTTTTTTTTTTATGAGAGAGCAGAACCAGTCAAACAAATATGTGAGTTTGTATCTGCAGAATACAGTATAACAAAAAAGGATTCACTAGTAACAAAATTAAAATCAAATAAAGCCACAGATCCAAGTGTTCTAACAGATACAATCATAAATAAATGTGCTTTATTTTTGTCAGCTCCACTATTCCTAGTAATTTGTGACATCAGGCTCAGTTCTACTGAAATGTAAAAGTGAACATTTAATGATGTCATAGGAAAGTGAAAATATGAACTTCAGTGGTAATTATATGCTTAATACTATTATTCCAATAAGTAGCTAAACTAGAATCCTTGGTGGGACAGGGAGTTAATGCAATAGTTACAGATGAGATAGCCTTTAGTATGGTCACACCTGAGTAGATTATGCTTATTCATGTCATATTTGGGGATTTGGTAATTCAGGCTTGGTTTTAGTGACCAAACAAGACCATGTGTGAGTACATCCTTGATTAGCACATCCTCAAATGTGCTATTTTGTTTTAGTATGGAGATTAGAAATTAACTGAACTTAGTTAAGTCAAAATAGATGGCATTTCTTACTACTACTACAAACGTCACTGCTTTAGGAATAATTGATGGCAACAATGTTGCTCATGTTCTCTGCTGCAGCTTCCAATTTTAAGGATATTTGATGCAATCGTTCCTGGCCAAATTAATGGTAATAACATTATTATTTGATGTTATATAATCGACGATATTAATATTGCATGCATGAAAATGAATTTCATAAATCTTTGGTATTCATATATTATATAACTGATTAATGCAGAACTGTTCTTGTGTTACTGCTGTTACAGTGATTTTTGTAATGGCACTGGTCATGGCTGAAAAGGCCATGGGACCAGTCCACCTATAATTTTAACAAATAAATAACAGCAAAAAATATACAATAATTAATATCACTGATTTTAGTTATTAAAGCAATATATAATGTCTGAGCATGGGTTATATCTCAATTTATTCACACTCTACCTCTCAGCTTCTTAGCAAAAGAACAGGACCATGCCTGCCTCCTCCTCCTCTCTCCAGGAACAGCAACCACAACCACCAAACAGAAAATCAGCAACGGTTAACCTCAAGTCACTCATCTGTTGTCTGGTCTAAACCCAGATGAAACAAGGGTAGATAAGAACAAAATCCAACCAGAGCAGCAAGTCTAAACCCAGGTGAAACAAATACAACATGCAAACAAAATCCATTTAGTGCATCAGGGATCCAACAAACTCAGTACACCACTGTTCAGCACTGTAACGTTCTGGGTGTTGTATGTAGAGCTCATAATATGTTCATGGGCTCACAGATTCATACTTAGGTGAATAAGCTCCAGGTCTGTTGAATGCTGAAGAGCTTCATGCCCTGGATTCCATATTGGAACTTGTGGCTGCCGATGTAGTTACCCAAGTTCTTTTTGAAAGTGTAAATTAATGGGTTGGGCTTAACTGGCAGGTAAAGTTTATTCCATAAGCATAAAGGTCTTTGAGATATGAAGCAGTCACATTTCACAATACAACTGGCATTAATATCTACTTAGGCTAAGTGCCCTTTCATGTTCATGTCCAGCCAGGATGTATTCTAAGCAAAAGGTTTCATATAGTAAAGGGTAATTTAATGCTCTGATTGTCAGGAATAAATCTCCTCTACGACAGCAATAACAGACAGAGCAGGAGAAGCAGTTGCTGTAGTCTTTGGCTTTGCAACAAACCTTGAAGCCTGTTGATCCTCTTTGTGAGCAATCTTTGGACCATCTCCAATTGCACCAGATGTCATGTGGGTAGGTTGTTGAGCAGGGTACGATATGAGCCACATAAATTGGGGGGGGGGCAATTACTTACTTGGCTTTGATCTCTACTTCATGGAGGATTAGGTGGGCAACTCTCATGTGGTTTGTTGATGATAGCAACTATAAGAGTATCAAATGACATGTCATCATCTACAAGGACTCCAAGGTGTTTACTGTTTTTTTCAACCCATCAGTGGTGCAGAAAACTGATGGGAGAATTTTACCACATGCTAGCTTGCTGCATTGAAGACAAGGCCAATTATAGTGCACCCTTCTTGCATAATGTTAAGTGCTATTTGAAGGGAGGGTGGTCTTAGTGGGGTTACTGACATTGATCCCAAACTGACAGGCATGTACTTGTTTAGAAAGCCAGATGGTGACTGTGAACTCAGTTTCTAGTGCTGTGGAAAAGATGACAACAAAAAGTGTCCAAGGACACATCATTGAGGGACAACACTTTGGAATGGAATAGTGAGAAATCCTCCTTTCTTACATACTGTGTTTAACTATATATAAGTTGTAGACTCAAGTTATTACAGCTTCATATACCTTCTGATCACTGAATGTATCCATGACTCCATCACAGGTTATAGTGTTGAATGCTTTAGCCAGATCTAAGTAAGCTGCATGGATAGATAACCCTTCGTTCAGGACAGCAGTGATACTCTTGAAAAATATGACATTAAGCATACAAAATGTACCTTTGTAAAGCCATACTACATTAGGACATAGAAGGTTTCCTGTGTCTGTCTGTCTGTCTCTCTGAGTTAAGTTCCATGATGATTCTTTCAACCACCTTGTAAAATATGCTTGTGAGACTGATCAGTCTGTAATTATTGGGGTGTGTGGAATAACCTTCCTTCTGAATTAGGAGCACGATAGTCTGATTAAAGGTATCAGGAATCCAACCACTCATTAAAGCTTTATAAAGACTGTGCATAAAGCTATACTAAACTATTGTTTGCTGCACAATTTAGGATTTCTGCTAGTATATTTTGATGATTGCAAGCTATTATTTCTGAACTTAATGAGGGCAAAGATTATGAGTTTAAATAGTCTTTTGGGTGGGATCATGTTCCAGAGAATAAAAAGGTGGATTGAGTTCCCCTTTATGACCTAATGTTTGCTTTAAACCCATATGCCAGCATTGCCTTTCCAAGAAGGCTGCACAATGATCAATATCCAGTAATTCTGCCAGTTTTATTAAAATTCTGTTACTGGCTAGTAAGCACACTGCCTGTATGCCAGCAAAAAAAGTGCACTGATTATACTATATATAAAGCTGAAATGTTTTCTTTCACTTCTGCATAGGTGAATGTCTTGATTAATGCCCTTGGCTTAATTGAATGACATTTTTTTTAAATGCAAGTTGGTATTAAAACTTGGGAGACCACTCTATAATAAACAGTTTTCTTTAAGCAAATAAATGTCCATTATCAATTAAGAAATCTGGAGCTGAGGGCAGCTCTAGATTTTTTGTTATGTTTCCATAGAAACAAGTTGACTAAAGGTGATGGCAATAAACAGAGAGGTCTGGACAATGTTTAATGAGAGAAACATAAAATTAAAATGTACAAGGGCAAGCAGTTCAGTAAAAAATAAAGTTTGAAATTATTGCAGGTGAATAACAGGTACCAGCTTTTCTGATAAGTAAATACTTTAATGCATTTACTAAAAGAGTGTATAATTTATTTTTATTTAAATATAATGAATGCATTTTTCCTTAAGGCTAAAAGTTAATGTTTTCTGAAATCATAAAATCATAAAAGTTGCTTTTCACATCTGGGTGGGGAATAAAGATAAGGCAAGAACATACAGCAATTAGCATAAGTAAGAGCACAGGCTGTAACACGTGCCTTAGCATGGATAACCTTAATTTTAGGTTAATTGCCTTTTGGTGCAGCTGTCAATTTAGGGCATGTGTTTTTATCAGGAGGGTTAAACTTCATATTTGAAGATGTACATAGTTTTGTGTGTTTGTTTTAAGTTCACAGGTTCATATCTAATTACCGGGCAGCCTGCTGTTGTGGGCCATTTTAAGCCTAGCCAATTTCCCTTTCAAGGGTGAGAATTAAACCCTACATCTTGTGTCTATGAGGAGAATACCTTAACCATTATACCAACCCCCAGCCCCCATAATAGGTTATGGGAGTAATCTGGGGGCATGTTTGATTGTTTGAATGTTTTCATTAAAACAGGACATTGGTTCAAATGAAGATGACATGAAACAGCTGTATAAAAGATCAACCTGCCAAATATTAGTAGGCACATGTAACACAAAAGCTGGAAATAGACATTTAAAAATTCTTATATATATATATATATATATATATACCTGGAATTGTGGAGAGTCAAAGGAAACACTGGAGTCAGGTGATGATTTAAGTTGTTTACTTACCTGTATAAATATATCCGTTGTTAGAAGAAAAAGGTAGATTTCTGATGAAGTTCGATTTGGTTTTAAAATAAACTTGCGAACGAAAGCGCTTAAATCATCTCCTGACTCCAGTGTTTCCTTTGGCTCTCCACAGTTCCAGGACCGAAGTTTTCTAAAATTAGTCTTTTCCTGGTAAGAGTGTCTTATTCTCATATATATATATATATATATATATATATATATATATATATATATATATGTATATAAAATAGGCGGGAATAATTACTTCTTACTTTAATGGCTACACTATATTATATTGGAACATGAATGGTTTCACAGGTATAGGCAAAAAGATAACAGTACTGAATTAAATTAAGCAATGCAAAGCATTAAGAAATGCAGACTGCAAATATTATTGTTACAGAAGACACATTTGGCAAGAAGTGAGCATGTAAATTTGACAAAGGATTTCTGGTTGGTTATTCAGCGGAATAACAGCGACAAAAGAAAAAGGGAGTACTTACACTATTTGCTAGAGGAATTAGAAAAGCTATAGAAGGGAAAAAAGATAGTAATGCCAGGTTTGTGGTAGTAAGGGTTTCCTGGGAAGGGAGGAGGATTATGTTGGCCTATATTTATTTTGCACCTAAAACTGCTATTATGGAGCTTAAGAAAAATTTGGGAGAAATAATCAGCTTTCAACAGGAAATGTGACCTGTAGGTAAGGAGTGGAACTTGACTTGCAACAGTGAGGCTGTATCTGGGAGATCTAGAAGGGAAAACATAACAAAAGATGGTACAGCTCTGAAGAAAGTTATGAAAATATTTTGTATGGAAGACATGAATTCAGTAATAGAACCATGACAGACTTTACATATTATTCCCTGAGGTACAATAACTGGGCTAGACTAGACAGAAATTATAATTCACAGGAACATGTGCATTTAAGTGAAAGCTTTGACACTCATCCAACAACTATTTTAGATCATGTGCCAATAACAGCTTCTTAAGATAAAAATGCAAGGTAATGAAGTAGAAATGAGACGCTGGTGCTTCCCCACCTTCCTGTTAAAAAAAGAGGATTTTAAGAAATGGGTAGTGGAAATTACTGGAAAGCTATTACAGAAGACAGAAATTTCTTCTGAAGTTATAAGTAGCGAGTGGGATAAAATGAAAGTGGTGTTAAAAATAGGGTAGAAATAAAAGACTTATAAACCAGAAAAGGACATCTCATTGTTGTGGAACATTCTGTGACAGATTCAATTCTTTTTGGGATATAAAACTAATGAAGACAAAACAAAGGCTCTAGCTGTAAACTATAGCTACACATGAATTGGTTCAGCAAAACCCAGATTTATGGGGAGATGATAAAATGAAGTATTTAGGAGTATGGGTTAAAAAGGATTCTGTATGGCAGCTAAGCATATGGGGGATGAGACTAAACTAAAGATGATGCAAACTCTGAGAAACTGGAAAGTAGAAGCTCTTGTTATGGAGATGGATAGTAAGATACAAACAAAGAAAATGTTTTTTGGTCCCTTTAGTTATATATATAGATCAGGCATGTTTTTATCAACCAGAGGAGAAGTTGTGGACATGAATTAATAGAGATGAAAGACTTTAGCTGGGAGGGGAAGAGTGCAAGGGTCAAGTGGGATAAGTTAATGGATAAGTCGATCTAGTTTAGGATTACCTGATTTGAAGGGATATTTTAGAGTTAAACAGTTAAAGCTCATATACTTAACACAAGAGAAAGCTATAATTCATAGTGGAGATGGTTGATGATGAAGAAGAGACAAAATTCAAGAAATAAGGCGAGAATAGAATTTTTGATGCAGATCCTTAAGGAGAATAATAACAGCCATACAGAATATTACATTCACAAATTAGCAGAAAGTAACAACTAAGCCAACATGAGAATGGAGAAAGGCGATTCTGTTAATAGGGATGATTGCGATTAGGGGTACATGGAATAGGCAAGAGGGGGCTTGAATTTACTGTAGAAAACAGGCAAAGGAACCAGTGTAATGGGAACAAATAACTGGAGATGGAATGGTAATAGAATGGGAAGAGGCCAGGAAGACATTTGGACTGCAGGCTAGAGACTGCCTTCCCTATCAGGAACTGATATCAGAGTATAGGCAAAGATAACAGGATGGGGAAAGACCTGCTCTGGTAGAGTTTTTAGTTTAATCTAGAACAGAAGCTGCTGTTAAAAAAGGGATAATTAGTGGGGTATATTGGATACTGCATGATAACTATAGGAATCAATCAGAGGAGGTTACAAAACTTAGGAAGATAGACTGGATAAGCAATTCCCAAGTAAACAATGGGAGGACATATGCATATTTCTCAAATATGCAACAAAGTCTACAAGATTTATAATTTTTGCATGGAAGTGTTTGCATAGGTATTTTTATACCACAAGCAGTCTCCAAATAAATTTTCCTTAGGTAGATGTCAAATGTTGGTGATGCAATGGAAAAGAAAGAAGTAACTGGGAACATATGTTCTAGGAGTGTAATGAATTAGCAGACTTTACAAATTCCCTGCACAGTACTCTTATCGGGTGAGCAAATGAAGGAAAATTATTTTTTTTTAGCTGGGATCCCAGATTTGAATTGTTTTAAGTAAGGTTTGTTAATTTTAATTCTTGTGACAGCCAAAAACAACTACTAGAAAATAGAAATTGCAGTATAAACCAACTGTATTTGAAGAAGTGAATATTGCAATGGAGATAAAAGAACTGGAAATGGGATCTTTAGAAAATGGTAGGAGCAACTTACATAGAAAAATGGGAATTGTGGGAGCAATACATGCAGAAATATGTTTGGGAGGAGGAGTGACATTTAAGGAAAACAGTAATTGATGAATTTACCTCATTTTGGATTGATGATAACTGTATCATAGAATATATGTGACGTCTAACATTTGTAACTGTGAACATGTTAATATGATTTGTTTTCTTTTATATAAATTTTTATTTACCCTTGTCTAAGTGACAATTCAGTAAAGGTGTTAAAAAATAAAACAAAACAAAACAAAAACTATGCTAGTGAGCTAGCTATTATTTTTTGGCCCGTTACAGTAACACTATTTTATCCTACATACTATATTCTCATTTCTTCCTCCTACATATTGTCAGTGGTTGCAGAAAGCCTTACAATTGTCACCTGTCTTGATGGTAAATTTTATCTCAAATTAAACTTCAAATCCTTTGTTGTTTCAGTAAGACCTTTTTGAATGAAGTTAATTGGTTTGTTGAGTAAAGTTTGAAGGTTTTTTTTTTTGTTATTTTATTTGTGTTAATGATTTGTTGTTTTTATAATGTCACCATTTAAGCTTATTGCAGAATTTTCTACTGCATTTATGCTTCATGGGATGAATTTGTCAATGCAGTTATTTAAGATGTGTTAGAAGGCCATGACCAATCCATCAGTATGTTGAGTGGTGGGGCTTAATGTACGATTCTAGTTGATGAACTCGTGGTGATTTGTCAGGGTACCATTGTTGCTTTTGAAAAATCCTTAAAGATAATATATTTTTATTTGGTTTGTTTTGCTATATATGAGAAATGTCCCATCACTGTGATGAAAGTGACAGCACATCTAGCATGGATACTCATCAATATATCTAACATATTCTTCCCTTGCTGGCATTTTTACAATTTGTTCTAGTAAGGTAAGATTTATTAGGTCTAGCAGTTGTTGGAAGTGATTATTGCTTGAGGCACAGTTCTCCCAGTCAGTGGAGGGATAATTTACATCACTAAGTAGGAAAGTATTTTTGTTATGTTTAAGATGAGACAGGAAAAGATACAAATGCATCAGGCTGCTTAGATTAAACTGGATTCATGTTGGTATATTGACAGACATTATTCAACTTGTGATAGACTGAAAAACGTCTGGTGAAACACTGTTCAGTGATCCTTAAAAAACATTTCTTTTGCAGGGGTATGCCCCCTGTGTCCTCTCATGTTTTGGGGGGTGGAGGCAAGCCACCAGTGGAGAAAATAGAAAACTCCACTGTCATGATTATTAAGGTGTTTCTGCAAAATTTCTCAGATCTATCGCAAGGAAACAGCTGTCGGTAGGTTAACTGCATCCCGTTAAATTTCTCCTGGTACAAAACTCAGCAGCTTGTTTGTTTTGGTCTGACAGATGCAGACTGGGATTAATAATAACCACACTTCTATTCCTCTACAGTGACCTCTAATTCTACTCCACTTTATAGATATTTCCAAGTTTGATTCCCCTATCTGAATTGTACAGCAGTGCATTTATTTGCATTTACCCTTCATAGGTTCATAGGTTCATAGGTTCATACTAGGCTATCTGCCCAAGGGCATTTATAAGCCTAGCCCATAGTTATTTGGCTTTCGCCACCCCTTTAGTTTGAATAAAACTATGCCTATTATTTTGCTGTGCCTCTGTCAAGCAGTGACACTGAAGTAATCCCTGGGGTATATCTGCGATCCCCCATCCATTGGTCAAGATTCCTCTTGAACAAGGCCAGCGAGGTGCTCTGCCTCACATGTACCAGGATTTTGTTCCACAGCATAGGGAGTCTCTGGGTGATGAATCTGTCCCTCCAGCACGTTCTATTAATAACCGTGTCAAGGTTTAAGTCTCCCGCCCTTATGGTTCTGAGGGATCTAGATTTTTTGAGGTGAAGCATATTCATCAAATCAGGGTATGACATGGCCTTATATGTCAGGCACAGGTCACCTCTGAGCAAGCGGTATGAGACTGAATAGAGCTGGAGTTCTTTCAGTCGGGCAGCATAAGACATATTTTTGAGACCCTTTATCCTTTTGGTGAGGAACTTTTGGGGCCTTTCCAGCTGCTGCAGGTGTCGGGTCAGATACATTCCAAATGGGGCATTGTACTCAATCATAGATCTAATGAGTGATGAGTACAGGGGGACGATGACCTCCCTTGATCTAGATGTGAATCCCTTCATGATCAGGTGGGCAATGTAGAAGGTTTTCCTAACTACTTTAGCAACATGAGTGTCAAAGCGAAGGCTACTGTCAACCTGGGTCCCCAGATCCCTGATGACTTCTTCTGTGCTCAGTGGATTGCCACCTATATGGTAGCTAGGGTAACCTTGTTTTTCCCGAAGGGTATGACTATGCATTTCTTGGCATTTAACTTTAGGCCATGGCTCTGGCACCAGTTATCCGTTTCTGTGAGGCCCTTCTGAAGGATATCTGTGTCAGATGTGTTTTCGACTATGGCCCAGTTTGCAGTCATCTGCAAACTTTGTCAGCCATAACCCTCCTGTGTTTGCTTGTACTTCAGAAAAGTAGATGCCGAACAAGAGTGGACCCAGGACTGAGCCCTGTGGGACACCACTTGTGACAGGCTTTGAGTCTGACATGGCTCCAGCAACTCTGACCCTGTGGGTTCTGTCACTTAGCCAGTTTGCAACCCATCTTGTGATATATGGGTTTACATTCAAGCTGATGAGTTTTTCAATGATACCTGAGTGGGGTATTGTGTCGAAGGCCTTTGCCAGGTCAAGGTAGGCTGTATGAACTGCCTTTCCCTCATCAATGGCCTTGGTGACTGTCTCGAAAAAGTCAACCAAGTTTAAAAGGCATGATCTGCCTTTGACAAAGCCAAACTGGGTTGGATCCAAAGTCTGCAAGTTCCCTATGTCTTTATTTATGAGTTCCATTATGATCCTCTCCATGGCTTTGCAGATAAGGCTTGTCAAGCTAATGGGACGGTAATTTCCAGGGTCGGTGGAGGCACCGCCCTTGTGAAGTGGGACCACAGTCACCGTGCGCCACTCCTTGGGTACGTATCCTGAGGTGAGGCTAAGATTAAACAGCTGTCCTAACTGCGGGTTTAATTCCTCATTGAGTTCGTGGAGCACACAGCCGGGGACACCATCCAGTCCCAATGGATGCTGTGTTTTTTGCTTTGGAGAGAGCAGTTCTCACCTGGGCGTTGGAGATGTTTGGGGGGCTACAATCCTCTGGTATAGATATCTCTCCTTTTGGGGGGGGGGAGAAGTTTGCACTGAACCTGTCAACCAGTATGTTGGCAATGTGTGTAGGTTCAGTAATCTTCACATCATTTTGAACTAATTCTGAGCATATCTGGGAGTTTCCTCCTAGGTTTCTAACATAGCTAAAGAAGGCCTTATGATTGTCTTTTTGAGTCCTTGGCGATTTTTCTCTCAAAATTTGCCTTGGATGATTTTATGAGAGCTCTTAGTTTTTTACTTATAATGATCAAAGGTGTCTTACCTTTCAAGGATTTTGCTCTATCTTGTAGTAGCTTCCTCCTTTTGTTGTAGAGCTTGTTTATGGCTGGGGTCCACCAGACTGGACGCTTGCCTTTGGTACAAAGAGTCTTAGTTTTCTTTGGGATTGTCTGATCCATGCAGTCCTGTAGGTGCTGGTAGAAGGCATTTGTAAGTGATTCAGTGGTTTGAGTAATGTTTACCACTGGCTCAGGGGCCTTAAAGGAGACTACACTAGTTTTTAGAAGTGTGAAGTCGGCTTTTGAGAAGTTTTTCACTGTGGTCTTTTTTATTTCAGGTGGGGGCGGGATGAGGACTTCCAGCGAGATTAGTTTATGATCTGATCTCACCAGTGAGGGGTATACTTCCGGTGTTGAACATTGTGATCCCATGTTCATGATGATGAGATCAAGTATGTTTTCTCCTCTTGTGGGGATGGTGACTAGTTGTTCCATGGCATTTGAGTTTATGAACCCCAGGAACCTTTGGGCTAGAGTGTTTGGGCTTGAGTAGTGTTCCCAGTCTATATTAGGGTAGTTGAAGTCACCTAGTATGATGGTGTTTGGAGATACATTTATCCACTCCATTGTTTTCAGGAAGGCCATGTGAGGTTCCTGAGTTTGAGAGGGTGGCCTGTAACATGCTACAAATTGCAGAGCAGTCTTGCCTATGGTTAATTGCACCTGGATGGTCTCCGATGCATCGTGCGTTGCCACCAACCTTGAGGTGTGGGTGTCCTTTATGAATATGGACACCTCCCCTCCTTTCTTGGTGTTGTCCGGATTTTGGGGCCGGAATGCATGATATGAGGTGAAACCTGATAGTGCTGGGGTGCTCTCAGGAGCCTTGAACCAGGTTTCAGTCACAGCACAGACATCGATGTTCTCCATACTGAGAAGGGCCTCGAGTGCGTGCATCTTGAGATTGAGACTTCTGGCATTGAGCAGCATTACCCTTAGTTTTTTTACTTTTTTGTGTTCTAGGGTGTTAGATTTAGAATTTGAGCCTTGCCTAAAAAAGGCACTATGGGGGTGGCAAGAGCCTTTGCCAATATCCGGAAGCCTAGGGGTGACAGGTGCAAGCCGTCCCTTGCGAAGCAGCGTGGCTTGTCCAGCATGTCATCCCAGGCAGACAGACATTGGATCCCCTTTGAATGACACCAGAATTTAAGCCAATTATTAAAGCTGATCATCTTATCACTGTATTGTGGCATCATTCTAGGTGAAGGTAGGATACTGCTCAAGGTCAGGGTCATACCTGCCTGGGCTACATAATCAGAGAGCTCCTCAATGTCTCTTTTCATGTAGTCCAAGGAGTACGTCTCAGGTCGTTGACACCAGCGTGGACAATGACTGAGTTGTACTTGTACCTGCTGTTGAGAGACCTGAGTGCTTGTGTTATGTGGCGGATTCTAGCGCCCGACAGGCAGCTTACTGTGACCTTCTCCTTACTCAGTCTGGTGAGCGGGACGTCAGTGTGTCTGACTATGGAGTCACCTATGACAAGTATGTTTGGTGTTGTATTTGGCCTTAAGGGCAGTGACTGCTTTGCACACTGATTTTGTTGTTTATGTGTTGTTTGTGTGGTGTATTGAGTTTGCAGTTGCTTGGGTGTCTGCTTTGGAGGCCTCTGCTGTTTAGGTAAATTTTACTCAGAGCCTCCGAGTATGTCTTAGTGTGTTTATGTGTTTGATTCAGTGGTGTGGTTGAGTTATGTGAGACTGGTATTGTGGTGTGTGTAGTTGCCTTCTCCTCCTGCCTGATCTTGCCAGTCCTGAGTTGAGAGAGCTCAGCCTCCAGTCTGGCTAAATAGCTGCATCTCTCACAAGTGTTAGTGTTACGTGGGAGGAGGAGAGGGTTGTCCGTGTACATGAGGCAATTGTAACATTGTCTCAGAATTCCCAGATTCACCAACTGGGTAGGGGAGGATGCCAGCATCTGACCCTTCGACATGCTAGAAAGAATTATGAGTTGGTATGAGACAGAAAAGTAGTAGGCTTAGCAGGGACGTGGGCACTCCTGGGGGGTTTTGCTAGTGAGAGATTTGTATAATATAGGAGTGCTTGACCTGCAAAGAGAATGCTTATAAGACAAGGGATATGCTTATAAGACAAGTGCTGAGCTTTTTGAGAAGAAAAAGCTATTTGGAACAAGTGCTGCACTTTTTAGTGTAGGTGTAAACTGTTTAGGTTCCTAACAGAGCAGTTCTAAGGGAAAAATTGAAGAACAGACTTTCTGGAGCCAGAAAGAGTTTAACCTTGTTTAACCGGCGCTGCCCGATGCTGCTCTAGTGGCAACTTCGCGCTAAATTGCGATAAAGCACGTTAAAGCGTGCTTGATAGCAGGGGCTGGAAAGAAGCAGGAATAGACCCAAAAGGGAAAATAAAACTACAGTTTCAAGTCAGTAACCACCTCTACGGGGGGCAGGGAAGCTGCTCAATGTTAGTCACTGCCACTGATCAACAGAGAGACCCTCCTTCAGCCCAAGCAAAAATGGCCTCACAGAAACTTTCAAACAGTTCAGGAACAGCAAGCCTGTAACTGAACTTTTTTAACTCTCAGAAAAGTGGGGAAAAAAGCAAGATTTTTTTTTTTTTTTTTTACAGAGATAGCAAAGGTTCACAAGTAATATCAAGTTATAACAGTGCAGTAAATGACCCCACACAAGAGTGCTAGGTCAAGGACAGAAAATATGCAAGTTTTAAGAAAAAAACAATTTAAAATTAAGTGCAAACAGGAAATTCAGCAAACAGCTTTTGGCTGTGCTCTAAATACAGCTACTAATACAGAAATCAAGTTTAACAAGCCAGAAAATGCTCAAGCTAGGCAGCTATGCAGAAAAACTTAGCAAATAAACAGAGAAAAAATACTTAAAATCTCAAAAGTGGCTCCCTTCTTCTCTCAGCGTTTTTCCTCTTGGAGGGTGCTTCACCAACAGCCAACAAGCCTGAAAAGATGCCCAAACCACGAGGCAACTAGGTTTTAAGAGAGGAAGATGAAGGAGTTATGGAAATGACCCCTAGTGGCCAATAAAACTACAGTTTCAAGTCAGTAACCACCTCTACGGGGGCAGGGAAGCTGCTCAATGTTAGTCACTGCCACTGATCAACAGAGAGACCCTCCTTCAGCCCAAGCAAAAATGGCCTCACAGAAACTTTCAAACAGTTCAGGAACAGCAAGCCTGTAACTGAACTTTTTTTAACTCTCAGAAAAGTGGGAAAAAGCAAGATTTTTTGTTTTGTTTTTGTTTTTACAGAGATAGCAGAGGTTCACAAGTAATATCAAGTTATAACAGTGCAGTAAATGACCCCACACAAGAGTGCTAGGTCAAGGACAGAAAATATGCAAGTTTTAAGAAAAACGATTTAAAATTAAGTGCAAACAGGAAATTCAGCAAACAGCTTTTGGTTGTGCTCTAAATACAGCTACTAATACAGAAATCAAGTTTAACAAGCCAGAAAATGCTCAAGCTAGGCAGCTATGCAGAAAAACTTAGCAAATAAACAGAGAAAAATACTTAAAATCTCAAAAGTGGCTCCTTTCTTCTCTCAGCATTTTTTCCTCTTGGAGGGTGCTTCACCAACAGCCAACAAGCCTGAAAAGATGCCCAAACCACGAGGCAACTAGGTTTTAAGAGAGGAAGATGAAGGAGTTATGGAAATGACCCCTAGTGGCCAATAAAACTACAGTTTCAAGTCAGTAACCACCTCTACGGGGGGCAGGGAAGCTGCTCAATGTTAGTCACTGCCACTGATCAACAGAGAGACCCTCCTTCAGCCCAAGCAAAAATGGCCTCACAGAAACTTTCAAACAGTTCAGGAACAGCAAGCCTGTAACTGAACTTTTTTAACTCTCAGAAAAGTGGGGAAAAAAGCAAGATTTTTGTTTTTTTTTTTTACAGAGATAGCAAAGGTTCACAAGTAATATCAAGTTATAACAGTGCAGTAAATGACCCCACACAAGAGTGCTAGGTCAAGGACAGAAAATATGCAAGTTTTAAGAAAAAAACGATTTAAAATTAAGTGCAAACAGGAAATTCAGCAAACAGCTTTTGGTTGTGCTCTAAATACAGCTACTAATACAGAAATCAAATTTAACAAGCCAGAAAATGCTCAAGCTAGGCAGCTATGCAGAAAAACTTAGCAAATAAACAGAGAAAAAATACTTAAAATCTCAAAAGTGGCTCCCTTCTTCTCTCAGCATTTTTTCCTCTTGGAGGGTGCTTCACCAACAGCCAACAAGCCTGAAAAGATGCCCAAACCACGAGGCAACTAGGTTTTAAGAGAGGAAGATGAAGGAGTTATGGAAATGACCCCTAGTGGCCAATAAAACTACAGTTTCAAGTCAGTAACCACCTCTACGGGGGCAGGGAAGCTGCTCAATGTTAGTCACTGCCACTGATCAACAGAGAGACCCTCCTTCAGCCCAAGCAAAATGGCCTCACAGAAACTTTCAAACAGTTCAGGAACAGCAAGCCTGTAACTGAACTTTTTAACTCTCAGAAAAGTGGGAAAAAGCAAGATTTTGATTTTTGTTTTGTTTTGTTTTTACAGAGATAGCAGAGGTTCACAAGTAATATCAAGTTATAACAGTGCAGTAAATGACCCCACACAAGAGTGCTAGGTCAAGGACAGAAAATATGCAAGTTTTAAGAAAAAACGATTTAAAATTAAGTGCAAACAGGAAATTCAGCTAACAGCTTTTGGTTGTGCTCTAAATACAGCTACTAATACAGAAATCAAGTTTAACAAGCCAGAAAATGCTCAAGCTAGGCAGCTATGCAGAAAAACTTAGCAAATAAACAGAGAAAAATACTTAAAATCTCAAAAGTGGCTCCCTTCTTCTCTCAGCGTTTTTTCCTCTTGGAGGGTGCTTCACCAACAGCCAACAAGCCTGAAAAGATGCCCAAACCACGAGGCAACTAGGTTTTAAGAGAGGAAGATGAAGGAGTTATGGAAATGACCCCTAGTGGCCAATAAAACTACAGTTTCAAGTCAGTAACCACCTCTACGGGGGCAGGGAAGCTGCTCAATGTTAGTCACTGCCACTGATCAACAGAGAGACCCTCCTTCAGCCCAAGCAAAATGGCCTCACAGAAACTTTCAAACAGTTCAGGAACAGCAAGCCTGTAACTGAACTTTTTTTAACTCTCAGAAAAGTGGGAAAAAAGCAAGATTTTTGTTTTTGTTTTTGTTTTTTACAGAGATAGCAGAGGTTCACAAGTAATATCAAGTTATAACAGTGCAGTAAATGACCCCACACAAGAGTGCTAGGTCAAGGACAGAAAATATGCAAGTTTTAAGAAAAAACGATTTAAAATTAACTGCAAACAGGAAATTCAGCAAACAGCTTTTGGTTGTGCTCTAAATACAGCTACTAATACAGAAATCAAGTTTAACAAGCCAGAAAATGCTCAAGCTAGGCAGCTATGCAGAAAAACTTAGCAAATAAACAGAGAAAAATACTTAAAATCTCAAAAGTGGCTCCCTTCTTCTCTCAGCATTTTTCCTCTTGGAGGGTGCTTCACCAACAGCCAACAAGCCTGAAAAGATGCCCAAACCACGAGGCAACTAGGTTTTAAGAGAGGAAGATGAAGGAGTTATGGAAATGACCCCTAGTGGCCAATAAAACTACAGTTTCAAGTCAGTAACCACCTCTACGGGGGCAGGGAAGCTGCTCAATGTTAGTCACTGCCACTGATCAACAGAGAGACCCTCCTTCAGCCCAAGCAAAAATGGCCTCACAGAAACTTTCAAACAGTTCAGGAACAGCAAGCCTGTAACTGAACTTTTAACTCTCAGAAAAGTGGGAAAAAGCAAGATTTTTGTTTTGTTTTGTTTTGTTTTTACAGAGATAGCAGAGGTTCACAAGTAATATCAAGTTATAACAGTGCAGTAAATGACCCCACACAAGAGTGCTAGGTCAAGGACAGAAAATATGAAAGTTTTAAGAAAAAAACGATTGAAAATTAAGTGCAAACAGGAAATTCGGCAAACAGCTTGTGGTTATGCTCTAAATACAGCTACTAATACAGAAATCAAGTTTAACAAGCCAGAAAATGCTCAAGCTAGGCAGCTATGCAGAAAAACTTAGCAAATAAACAGAGGAAAAATACTTAAAATCTCAAAAGTGGCTCCCTTCTTCTCTCAGCATTTTTTCCTCTTGGAGGGTGCTTCACCAACAGCCAACAAGCCTGAAAAGACGCCCAAACCACGAGGCAACTAGGTTTTAAGAGAGGAAGATGAACGAGTTATGGAAATGAGCCCTAGTGGCCAATACAACTACAGTTTCAAGTCAGTAACCACCTCTACGGGGGGCAGGGAAGCTGCTCAATGTTAGTCACTGCCACTGATCAACAGAGAGACCCTCCTTCAGCCCAAGCAAAAATGGCCTCACAGAAACATTCAAACAGTTCAGGAACAGCAAGCCTGTAACTGAACTTTTTTAACTCTCAGAAAAGTGGGAAAAAAGCAAGATGTTTTTTTTTTGTTTTTGATTTTACAGAGATAGCAGAGGTTCACAAGTAATATCAAGTTATAACAGTGCAGTAAATGACCCCACACAAGAGTGCTAGGTCAAGGACAGAAAATATGCAAGTTTTAAGAAAAAACGATTTAAAATTAAGTGCAAACAGGAAATTCAGCAAACAGCTTTTGGTTGTGCTCTAAATACAGCTACTAATACAGAAATCAAGTTTAACAAGCCAGAAAATGCTCAAGCTAGGCAGCTATGCAGAAAAACTTAGCAAATAAACAGAAAAAATACTTAAAATCTCAAAAGTGGCTCCTTCTTCTCACAGCGTTTTTCCTCTTGGAGGGTGCTTCACCAACAGCCAACAAGCCTGAAAAGACACCCAAACCACGAGGCAACTAGGTTTTAAGAGAGGAAGATGAAGGAGTTATGGAAATGACCCCTAGTGGCCAATAAAACTACAGTTTCAAGTCAGTAACCACCTCTACAGGGGCAGGGAAGCTGCTCAATGTTAGTCACTGCCACTGATCAACAGAGAGACCCTCCTTCAGCCCAAGCAAAAATGGCCTCACAGAAACTTTCAAACAGTTCAGGAACAGCAAGCCTGTAACTGAGCTTTTTTAACTCTCAGAAAAGTGGGAAAAAAGCAAGATTTTTGTTTTTGTTTTTGTTTTTTCCAGAGATAACAGAGGTTCACAAGTAATATCAAGTTATAACAGTGCAGTAAATGACCCCACACAAGAGTGCTAGGTCAAGGACAGAAAATATGCACGTTTTAAGAAAAAAACGATTTAAAATTAAGTGCAAACAGGAAATTCAGCAAACAGCTTTTGGTTGTGCTCTAAATACAGCTACTAATACAGAAATCAAGTTTAACAAGCCAGAAAATGCTCAAGCTAGGCAGCTATGCAGAAAAACTTAGCAAATAAACAGAGAAAAATACTTAAAATCTCAAAAGTGGCTCCCTTCTTCTCTCAGCACTTTTTCCTCTTGGAGGGTGCTTCACCAACAGCCAACAAGCCTGAAAAGATGCCCAAACCACGAGGCAACTAGGTTTTAAGAGAGGAAGATGAAGGAGTTATGGAAATGACCCCTAGTGGCCAATAAAACTACAGTTTCAAGTCAGTAACCACCTCTACTGGGGGCAGGGAAGCTGCTTAATGTTAGTCACTGCCACTGATCAACAGAGAGACCCTCCTTCAGCCCAAGCAAAAATGGCCTCACAGAAACTTTCAAACAGTTCAGGAACAGCAAGCCTGTAACTGAACTTTTTTAACTCTCAGAAAAGTGGGAAAAAAGCAAGATTTTTGTTTTGTTTTTGTTTTTACAGAGATAGCAGAGGTTCACAAGTAATATCAAGTTATAACAGTGCAGTAAATGACCCCACACAAGAGTGCTAGGTCAAGGACAGAAAATATGCAAGTTTTAAGAAAAAACGATTTAAAATTAAGTGCAAACAGGAAATTCAGCAAACAGCTTTTGGTTGTGCTCTAAATACAGCTACTAATACAGAAATCAAGTTTAACAAGCCAGAAAATGCTCAAGCTAGGCAGCTATGCAGAAAAACTTAGCAAATAAACAGAGAAAAAATACTTAAAATCTCAAAAGTGGCTCCCTTCTTCTCTCAGCGTTTTTTCCTCTTGGAGGGTGCTTCACCAACAGCCAACAAGCCTGAAAAGATGCCCAAACCACGAGGCAACTAGGTTTTAAGAGAGGAAGATGAAGGAGTTATGGAAATGACCCCTAGTGGCCAATAAAACTACAGTTTCAAGTCAGTAACCACCTCTACGGGGGCAGGAAGCTGCTCAATGTTAGTCACTGCCACTGATCAACAGAGAGACCCTCCTTCAGCCCAAGCAAAATGGCCTCACAGAAACTTTCAAACAGTTCAGGAACAGCAAGCCTGTAACTGAACTTTTTTAACTCTCAGAAAAGTGGGAAAAAAGCAAGATTTTTTGTTTTGTTTTTGTTTTTTACAGAGATAGCAGAGGTTCACAAGTAATATCAAGTTATAACAGTGCAGTAAATGACCCCACACAAGAGTGCTAGGTCAAGGACAGAAAATATGCAAGTTTTAAGAAAAAACGATTTAAAATTAAGTGCAAACAGGAAATTCAGCAAACAGCTTTTGGTTGTGCTCTAAATACAGCTACTAATAAAGAAATCAAGTTTAACAAGTCAGAAAATGCTCAAGCTAGGCAGCTATGCAGAAAAACTTAGCAAATAAACAGAGAAAAAATACTTAAAATCTCAAAAGTGGCTCCCTTCTTCTCTCAGCGTTTTTTCCTCTTGGAGGGTGCTTCACCAACAGCCAACAAGCCTGAAAAGATGCCCAAACCACGAGGCAACTAGGTTTTAAGAGAGGAAGATGAAGGAGTTATGGAAATGACCCCTAGTGGCCAATAAAACTACAGTTTCAAGTCAGTAACCACCTCTACGGGGGGCAGGGAAGCTGCTCAATGTTAGTCACTGCCACTGATCAACAGATAGACCCTCCTTCAGCCCAAGCAAAAATGGCCTCACAGAAACTTTCAAACAGTTCAGAGCTACTAACCTGCCATTAATACGACATATTTAAATTACCCTGTAAATTATCCCCTCATAAAGATCCATGTATCCACTTTTGTATCCATTGCAAGCAGGTTTCTCCTTTTTCCTCTAAAATATATCTTATACCAAAATTAAAAAAAAAATGCTGGTTCAAATGTTGTATCCATTGGCATCCTATATGAAACCCCTCTGCTAGTATCCCTCTAATGACAATAATCTATTTCCTGTTGGCTCCACTGGGTATCCCTCTCATTTTCCCTTAGTCACCAACGAAAAAATCATTCTAATACTCTGTTTCCATCAAGCTATAAATGTCCACATCTTTTTCACTTATTTCATTTGTTACCCAGACATGAAACAGATAAATCTGACATGGCATGTTGTGAATAACACCATAGGATCATAGGAGTTTACTAGTGTCTATATTAGATCACCGAATGCTTAAAAAAGCGAATGGTGATTAATCGACCCTATGTAAGCGAAAGCTTACAATTTTGAACTGTCAGAACAGTGATTTTTTTTCCTAGGGAAAAAAAATCACTGTTCCAAAAAAAAAAAAAAAAAAAAAAACGAAGTGGCCAAACAAATTCTTTCCCATGGAAAGAATTCACTTAAACGCTGCTTCGATATTTTGCCGTTTCAAGCTTTTGAGTTCGACCAAGATGCATTCAAAAGAATGCGTCTTCAGTCTTCTAATAGGGAACCATTCACTAGGCTATCGACCCCTGAGGTCATTTCAAGCCTAGCCGATTCATCTCAATGTAATACCATAGATAAGCTGGTCAATACCCAGGATTGCATTTAGTAAAGTTTGTCCATGTCCAGAAGGGTTGTGGGCACTATCCATGGTATGTCTTTACTGTGCCCCATTCATTCATCCAGGTTCCTCTTGTACAGTGTCATAGAGGTCCTCTGCTTCACATGAATTGGCAGCCTATTCCAAAGACATGGAAGTCACTGGGAGACAAATCTGTCCCTCAAGCATGTCCTATTTAAGTCTTATTTAGGTACCTGGAACTGGTAACTCTAAACCAATTTGATTTAAGGATGTGCAGCAAGTTCATTAGGTTTGGATCTGAGATTGCTCTGTAAGCCAGGCATAAGTTTCCCCTAAGAAGTCTGTACAATACTGACTGTAGTGACAGGGACTTTAGTCGGTCTGTGCAAGGCACATGCTGGAGTCCCTTGATCTTCTTTGTTAGAAACCTCTGAGCTCTCTCCAGTTGCTGCAGGTGCTTTGTATGGTACATGCCGAATGGGGTGTTACACTCAATTATGGGTTGGATTAGGGCCAAGTATAGAGGAGTTATAACCTCCTCTGCTCTCGAGGCAATGCCTGTACTAATCAAGTATGCTATGCAGAAAGTCTTCCTTACTACAGTAGACACATGGTGGTCAAAGTTAAGGTTGCAGTCTACTTGTGATCCCAGATCCCTTACCATTTTGTGGGTACTTAAGGTATTCTTGTTGATTTGATAGTGTGAAGGGACATTGCTTTTGCCAAAGGGAATAATGATGCATTTCTTTGCATTCAGTTTGAGACCGTGACTAAGACATTAGTCGTTGGTCTGCGCAAGACCCCCCCCCCCCGGAGTATACTGACAAAATTTGGGGATTCAATAATTTCACCCAGTTTGTAGTCTTCTGCAAACTTGGTCAGCCATAACCCCTTAGTTTTGGTCTGAACATCTGAGAAGTATTTACCAAACAGTTGGAGTCCCAGCACTGACCCTTGTGGCACTCCGCTGGTGACAGGTCTGCTGGTTGATGTGGAGTCACCCACTTTGATGGTGTGTGTCCTGTTTGTGAGCCAGTTGGCAACCCATCTTACCACAAAGGGGTTTACATTCAGTTTTCTAAGTTTACTGGTTATGCCTGAGTGTGGGATTGTGTTGAAAGCCTTTGCCAAGTCGAGGTATGCCATTTGCACAGATTTACCCACATCAATGGCATTGGTCACATTTTTGAAGAAATCCACCAGATTTAACAGTCAGGATCTGCCCTTGATGAAACCATATTGGGTTGGATCCAAGGTTTGGAGTCATCTATGTCTTTATTTATGAGGTCCATTATGATACGTTCCATGGACTTACAGATGAGGCTGGTCAGACTTATGGGTCTGTAATTCCTCGGGTCTATCGCTAGGGAACCTTTATGGGTGAGAATAACTGTTTATGTTCTCCATTCTGCAGGAACAAAGCCTGTGGTTAGGTTATGATTGAAAAGGGTACTTAATAGTGATGCTAGTTCATGTTTCAGTCTGTTTAGAACACAGCCTGGGATACCGACTGGTAATATAGAGGCTGTGTTTTCTGACTTGGACAGGGCTTTGAGGATATGTTCTTCAGATATGTAGGGTGGGGTGAGTTTGTGGAAGAGTTTTTGATAACCTTGGAGGGGGATAAGGGAGTGAAATTTTCACAGAACCTATCTGCTACCAGGCTTGGTATCTCTGTGGGGTCAGGTGTGTGATACTGTTAGTCACTAGTTCTACACATGCTTGGGTCCTATCTTTTAGACTATGTACATAGCTGTACAAGGCCTTATGGTTATCCTTGGCTGTGCTTGTTAGGTTTTCCTCAAAGGAGCTGTTAGAGCATTCGATATGTTGTCTTATTTGCCTGTTGAGGCTAAGGAGGGAGCTTTCCCATTGTTGCGGCCTTACCTTTCTTTTCTTGGACAGCAACTTTTTGAGTTTATTGTAAAGTTTGTTGATGCTAGATGTCCACCATGGCAGCTTGTTTTTACTTGGGGCTCTGGGTTTGATTCTTTCTGGTACAGCCGAGTTTATACACTTATGCAGGTGATTGCACAGGGCTTTAGTGTAAGCTTCAGTGTAGTTACCACTTCCAGCTGTAAGTGGGGCTTGGAATGCATTTATATCTTCACTAAGGAGGGTATAATTTGCCTTGATGAAGATTTTTAGTCTGATTTAGCCCTTTGTGGGTTCTGGTGTTACTGCCAGCTTGAAAGTGACTAATATGTGGTCAGATATAACTAATGAGGGTCCAACAGTTGCGGCAGTGCATCTGTTTGACATGTTAGTGAGGACCAGATCTAGTATGTTGGTTCCTCTTGTTGGGGTATGAACAATTTGGTGCAGGGCATTTGAGTTAAGAAAGTCAAGAAAATTTTGTGCTAGTGATTTAGGGCTAGAGTAGGTTTCCAAGGTGATGGTGGGATAATTGAAATCTCCCTTAACCAGAGTGTTCAGGAGTATTTGGATTGACTCCAGTTTGTTTAAGTAGGCTTTGTGCACATCATGACAAATGGAGGGGGATCTATAACTGGCTATGACCTGAATGGGGGTCTTACCCACAGTAACCTGTACTGGAGTAACTCCATGGAGTTGTCCAGTCTAACTAGATAGGAAGTGAATTTATCTCTAATATAGATAGAAACACTGCCTCCTTTGGTTCTCACCTGTTTATTTTGTTGTTTGAAGATGTGGAAGGCATTGTAGCCTTACAAGGCCAGGGTACTCTCTGAGGCCTTGAACCAGGTTTCTGTGACTGCGCAGATATCGACATCTGCCAGTGATAGAAATGCTTCCAGGGTGTGCAGTTTTTGGTTTAAGCTCCTAGAGTTTAGCATCATGACCTTTATTTTGTTTTGACTGGCAGATTTCATATCTGTAAGTTGGTTTTTAAGACCTTGCCTAAAAAAGGCACTATGGGGGATGGAAGAGCTTTTGCCAACAGCCAAAAGCCTAGTGGTGCCAGGTGCAAACTGATTCTGGCAAAGCAGCGAGGTTTGTCGATCATGGCATCCCAGGCTGACAGAAACTGGATCCCCTATGAATGACACCAAAAACTAAACCAATTATTTTTTGTTTATACTCTAGCAACATTCTAGGTGAGGGTTGTATGCTGCTCAAGACTAGGGAGATACCTGCCTGGGACACATACTCAGAAAGGTCAATCATGTCGCTCTTCATATAGTCCACTGAGGTAGCTCTCAGGTCATTCACTCCAACATGAGCTGTGACAGAGTTACAATGGTACTTATTGATGAGAGACCTGAGTGCATGTGTGATCTAATGAATCCTGGCACTGGACAGGCAGTTGACCATGACTTTCTCCTTGTCCATCCTGGTAAGTGGGATATCCATGTGTTTCACTATGGAGTCTCCAATGAAAAGGAAATTTGTTTTTTGAGTGTTATGTCTTACGGGCATGGTAGGTGAGACACTGATGTTACTATGTGTTATGGGTGCTGTGGAAAGTGTGTTAGTTGTAGCAGTCTTGTGTTTTGGAGGTGTCTGGTGTTTTGGTAAGTTTTTTGAAAGAACTTCCTCGTATGTTGACTTTTGTGTTTGATGCATATAGGGTCATAGGTTCATAGGTTCATAGGTGTTTACTAGGCGACCAACCAAAAGGGCCTTTTTAAGCCTAGCCATGCATCCCAAATCTCTGACACATTCTGATACCCTGAATAAGTGTAAGCATGGGCCTATGAGATGAATCATTTACAGGTTGCCTGTTTCCATTAGAGACATAGGTGCCAAACCAGGGATGAATTTCTGGTCTCCCATCCAATTGTCCAGGTTGCACTTGAATTGGGTTAGGGCGGAACTCTCCTTCACATGGATGGGGAGCCTGTTTCATAGATGGGGTAGTCTCTGGGATACATACCTATCTCTCCATTAGGTCCTATTTATATCACAGGAAAGGTTTATGTCTTTAGAATGGGTAATTCTGGCACGGTTTGTTTTGTGGATATGCAGGATGTCCATCAGAGTGGGATCTGACAATGCCCTGTATGCCAGGCATAGATATCCCCTCAAAATCCTGTAGGAGACAAAATACAGGGATAGGGCCTTGAGACGGTCTGCATAGGACATCTGATATCTGTGTATGAGTAGTGGTACTATGTGCATGGGTAGTAGTGGGTGATATAACACCCACTATACTGTTACTGTTTCATGTGCGAGAGATCACAGACTGAAGATTCTTGGTGTAGATAAATCTCTCGCACTCTGTACTAGAGTGAGATATTAGTAGAGGATTGTCAGTGTACATAAGGCAATTATTACACTGTCTCAAGAGACCCAAGTCAACAAGGTTGGCAGGAGAAACAAGGGTAGTCCAACTGTCCCTAATGCTTGGTTGAAGACTGTTGTCACAAAGGGGAGGCTTTTCAGAGCCAATCAAGGAGGAGCCCAGGGGATGGATATTTCTGCCGGGGTTCTTTTTTGCTGGTGGTTTAATAGGTTACAGCTCACTAGTAGAATTTCATTAACCAAAGAAAGTACTAGGAATTAGGGCTACACTAATATGCTACAATTGTAACTAAGGGAGAATTTGTTGAATTTATCTGTCCCGCTCTGACACACAATTGCACAGCAGTGTGTGATGCTGAACAACGTGGAAACAAGCAGAAATTGTTGAAATGCAGGGTTTAAATACCAGAAGCTAAAAACCTGAAAACAAATTTTAAAAAGGTTCAAAAGGACCAATGAGGATGCTTACTCTAAGCCCTAGACAAACCACACTTTACCAGTCAGGTTCCAAACGGCACACTCCGCTCACTAGAGTGCAGAAAGTCCCTTTCCAATCAAAGATGATCTGGAAAATATGCTCAGAGCAAACAGCTACTACAAACAGACCCAGATGCAGCAAACCCGTATCTGGACTATGCTACAGCTACTATCTACCCCAGTTTAGCAGTGAGACACTAAAAACATCTTAAACAGGAGAAAAACAGCAAAGAGACTTAAAGAATGTTTTAAACAGCTAAAAATCTGGTTATTTTAACATTGTTTAGCGGTAGAACCAGAACAAGCAGAACAGATTAATTTGCCAAAGTGAAAAGTACAGCAAATACTTAACAAACAGTGAAATAGCAAAAAGAGCTTAGCAAACAGTGAAAACAGCAATAAAATATGGTTTAACATGCACAGTAAGGCACACAATTGCAGTATAACAGTGCAGTTTTGTACACAGTATAAAAATGCAGTATTAAAGTAGGCGGCAGGCAATAAAAAAAGTGCAGTAAATTATATAAATAAGAAAAAAAAGGCAACTTATGTTTTTTGGGAAGATGAAATCCTCTAGTAGTCTGGTTTCTCAGCACAGAGTTGTGGCTGGTAGCCCACCTGAGTTCAGCTTGGAACAAACAAGCAGAAACCTACTCAAATGCAGGGCTTAAACAGCAGAAGATAAAAACTTGAAAGAAACTTTAAAAAGGCTCAAAAGGAGCAATCAGGATGCTTACTCCAAGCCCTAGACCAACCACCCTTTACCAGACAGGTTCCAATAAGCACGCTTCTCTCACAAGGGTGCAAACAGTGAACAGAGCAATAAAATATGACTTAACAGACAGTTGCAGTATAACAGTGTAGTTTACTATACAGTATATACCAAGCTGCATTGTTATACTGCATACTATCCTGTGATCCACAATGTTCGAAGACATTTTCGCCAAAATGTGCCTAGAATGTACATCAGTAAACACACTAAAGTACAGTTTTGTACCTACCATAAATGTAGATGTTCGAGTGTTCACCCTGCTGCAGTCATCACACTTGGGTTATCCTGTCGTCAGCCGGTCCTGCAGTCGGCCGGATTTCCAAAGTCTTGGTCCGACATCGGTTGCTGTCACCTCATCCCTGATGTCAGTGCGCCAGGGGTACATATATTGCAACCAACGCCATTTTCTTCAGTTTTTCTTGCCCCAGATGTCAGGTGCCCCCAAAAGGGTGATCCAAATGAGTACCAAAAAGTGAGAACACTATACAGACACAAAAACCCTTCAACTATAAGCAAATACATCAGTAAGGCATAGCAGAGGTTTAGCCAGTAGATCAGAGGGGTTGTAGGGAGGGTAACCTGGACTGCAGCAGGGTGAACACTCGAACATCTACATTTATGGTAGGTACAAAACTGTACTATGTTCATCGTGTTACCCTGCTGCAGTCATCACACTTGGGTTGAGTCCCAAAGCTAAGGTAGGGTGGAGGCATTATAGAGGGTTAGAGGAGGCAATGAGTCCCTGCAGAACTGCAGTGGCGAAGCCTGCCCTGGACTTAGAATAAAGAGGTAAGTGATAGTGTTTGGTGAAGGTGTATACAGAACTCCAAGTTGCAGCTTCTAAAATTTCCTTGGTAGGAACCCCCCTGGGAAAGGCTGTAGAGGTAGCTGTTGCCCTGGTAGAGTGGGATCTAATGGTAGGAAGAACTGGTTTCCCATGATGGGTATAGCAGAATCGTATGCAATGGGCTATCCATTTAGAAATGGTTTGCTTGGAAATGGCCCTCCCTTGAGAAGCTGTAGCATAGGAAACAAAGAGCTGGTCAGTTTTTCTGAAAGCTTTAGTTTTATCCAAGTAATATCGAAGCTGTCTGTGAATGTCCAAGGAATGTAGGAGTCTCTCACCTTTGTTCTGTGGTTTGGGGAAGAAAGTGGGTAGATGGATGGTTTGATTTAAAGCTACGCTGGAAACCACCTTAGGCATGAAGGAAGGATTAGTTCATAGAGAAACTCTGTCTTGATGAAAAATGAGGAAAGGTTCCACTGCCATAATAGCCTGTAATTCTGAAACTCTCCTAGCAGAAGTTATTGCCAGGAGCAGGGCAGTCTTCCAAGATAGGTACTGAAGGTCTGCAGAAAAAGCTGGTTCAAAGGGAGGTAATGTTAGTTTTTCCAGAACAAAGTTGAGGTCCCATGTAGGTGTAGGAGCTCTTCTAGGTGGTCTAATGTTTTTTGCCCCTCTGAGGAACTGCCTTAGGAGTGGATTTGAAAATAAAGGTGGATTTGTGTCGTAGCGAGCTGAAATAGCTGAAGCATGGATTTTAATTGAGGAGAAGGAAAGTCCTTTATGCAACATCTCAGCTAAATACTGCAGAATGTGAGGCATATGAGGCTGAGTTGTATCTAGGCCTTTAGCTTGGTTCCAAGCAGAAAACCTTTTCCATTTGTCCGAGTAAGCCTTCCTGGTGCTTGGCCTCCTGGCTTCTAGAATAACATCCAGTACTGCTTGTGAAAGAGGGGCTGGTTGGCTGCTTAATTGATTTGCCATGCAGCCAGGTTTAAGGTTTTGATCTGGCTGTGTAGAATCTGCTTGTCTTGCTGTGTGAGCAAATTAGGTATGTGAGGCAATATCCATTGTGGACTGTGAGCCATATTCTTCAATAGTGGGTACCAGTGCTGGCGTGGCCAGTCTGGGGCTATGAGAATCATTCGAGGTTTCTCCTTTTTGACCTTCAAAAGAACCTTTGTGAGAACAGGTAATGGAGGAAAGGCATATGCTGTCAGATTTTTCCAACTGAAGGAGAGTGCATCCACTTTCCAGGCTTGTTGGTGGAATGTCCTTGTACAAAATTTTGTCAGCTGGTAGTTTTGAGGACTGGCAGATAGGTCTATATTTGGTAGACCCCATCTTTGAGTTATCATTGCAAATATTTGTGGATCTAGCTTCCACTCGTGGGGATCTTTGATGTTTCTGCTTAGGTCGTCTGCCAATGTGTTTTTCTGTCCTGGCAGGAAGTGAGCTTGTAACTGGACTTGGTAGGTCAGAGCTGTGTTCCATAAGATTATTGCTTGCCTGCAAAGAGGGTAGGAATGTGTGCCCCCTTGTTTGTTTATGTACCACATTACTGTGGTGTTGTCCGTCTTTATTGCCAGTTGTCCAGGTTGTAGTAGATCCTTGAAGGCTGTCAGAGCTTTCTGTACAGCTAGCATCTCTTTTTGGTTTATGTGCAGTTTTCTTTGTTCTGCAGTCCATAGGCCTTGAATGCATTGCCTTGCCATGTGAGCCCCCCAGGCATAGTCTGAAGCATCTGTTGTGATAGTTTGCCTGGGTGGGGGCAAGGTGAAAGGCTGACCCTTGTTGAGGTGACATGCCTGTGCCCACCATAGAAATTCCTGTTGAAGGCAGGGAATGAGAGATATCACTGTGTCCAAGCTGTGGCTGTGTTGAGACCATACGCTTTTTAGGTACCATTGTAATTTCCTCATATGCAGTTTTGCAAATGGTATTATCAGAATGCAAGATGCCATGAAGCCCAAAGCCTGCAGAATTTTTCTTGCAGTTAATTGGGTCTTTGTTGCCATTGTCTTGAAATATTGAGTCAGTTGTAATTGCTTGTCTGGTGTAAGATAAGCCTTCTGGGCCGTTGTGTCCAAGCTGGCACCCAGGAATGTCATTTTTTGTGAGGGTACTAGTTTTGACTTCTTTTCGTTTACTGTGTACCCCAGACAATATAGTAGATGCTTCACAAAAGTCAGATGTTGTATGAGAATGTCTTTTCTTTCTGCTTGGATGAGGCAGTCGTCCAGGTATGGATATATTTGAATTCCTCTTTGTCTGCAGTATGCAATTACTGGTGCCAGGCATTTTGTGAATACTCTGGGTGCAGTAGATAAGCCAAAGGCAATGCAGAGAATTGATAATGGATTGAACCTGCAATGAAATGGAGGTATCTTCTGCAACTTTGTCTGATAGGGACATGCAGGTATGCCTCCTTGAGGTCCAATGTTACCAGCCATGCTTCCTTGCCCAACATGGGAAGTAGCTGCTGTAGTGTTAGCATCTTGAATTTGGGAACTTGTAAGTAAGTGTTTAGAATTGATAGGTCCAGAATTGGTCTCCAAGCATTTTCTTTCCTGGGTACTAGGAATAGTCTTGAGTAAAATCCTTGGCCTTGCTCTTGAGTTGGCACCCTTTGAATGGCTCTCATGGCCATGAGAGCTGTAATTTGTTTTTGAGCCTCTGCCCTTTGATTTTGTGGCAGGTTTGGCATTCTTCTTTTTATTGGCAAGGTGTGAAAGTGGAATCTGTATCCTCGTAAAATTATGTCTAGGACCCATTTGTCCTTTGTGACCATGTGCCAGTTGTCTACAAATAATGCTAGTTTTCCCCCCAGGGGGGCTGACAAGAGAGATTTGTTTGGCCAGTTGAGGTGCAAGTCATTGAGTTTGTCTTCTGGTGGCTTGAGACCTGTCTTCTCCTCCCTTCTGGGTTGGAGTGGTCCATTGGCGAGGTTTATACTGAGCTTGTGGTTGTCCTCTGCCCCTTGGGCGCCTGTATTTACCCCTCTGAGGCTTGTCAGTAGCTGGAAAGGGCCAATTTTTGGTTGGCCAGTTTCTGCTGAAGCGAGGGGGTTGTACCTGTAGGAAATCTTTGACTGTCTGCATTGATTTTGCCTTATATTCCATTTTCTTTAAAACTTCTTCTGCTTTAACACCAAAAAGAACATCCTGCTGCAAGGGAGCATCTAGTAGTTTTGCTTTAACATGTTCAGGCAGACTTTGTTCCTTTAACCAGGCATGTCTACGTATAACTGAACCAGTGACCGCTGCTCTGCAGAAGGCCTCCAAGGAATCAAACCCACATTGTAAGGTATGTTTGCCCACCTGCTCGGTGGTGTGCAACAAATCCTGTACTTCTTTCAATTCAGATTGTTGAGGGAGGGTTGTTATCTTTTGTTTTAACTGAGAGATCAGAAATTGCTGATACTTAAGCATATGAAATTGACAGTTTAGAGCTCTCATAGCTAAAGTGGCTGAGGTGTAAACCTTTTTCCCCCATCTGTCTAGTGCTCTTGAATCCCTTTCAGAAGGTACTGGATTTTTAGCCATGGAAGCCTTAGCCCCCTTGGGACCCTGGGAGATAGTCTCTGGGTCAGCTACTGGGCTTTTGTAAAGGAATTTATGGGAATCAGGTACTCTGTAGTATCTGTCAGGCTTGGCAGGAGGCAGAAAGTCTGGGTTGAAACTGGATTCTAAATAAACATCATCCACAATGTCCAAAACAGGAGGGATGGCTAGAGGTCTGTGCTGGGGGAGTAAAAGAAACTCTCTGAGCCTTTTCTTGGAATCAGAGTAATCCTGACCTTCCCAGTGAAAATGTTCCCTCATAGTGTGTAAAGTTTCCCCAAAAGAGTAATCTTCTGGAGGGGAAGCTGAGGGAACAGAGTCCTCAGCATCAGAATCTTCATAAGGAGAGAAGGAATAGTCTTGGTCTTCAGAGGAATCAGAAGAAATAGACAGTTGTTCAGAGAAAGCAGATTCTTCCTCTTATCTAGGCCTTTTGTCAGGAGGAGGCTGGGAACCCCTGATAAGAGAAATCAGATCTTCAGCCATCTTGAGCATGTGTTTCTTAGGCATAGGGCCTTGAACAGGAGACTGAAGCGAAGCTTTTTTCGATTTGGAAGGAGTCTTCGGTTTAGAAAACGTTTTGACTGTAAGAGTCGTCGGTCTGAAAACGCCTTCAGAAAGCGAAGGTGTTTCAGAAGTACCGGTGTCCTTGGGAGGTAAGTCGTCGGTAGGGCCTAAAGTAAAAGGCTGCGTCGGCCTAGTACATTCCATCAAAATATCTGTAGCGGTCTCGGGTTCCTCAACTGCGGTAGTCAGAGGTTGCGTCGGAGCCTCACTGATAACCGGAGACCGGATCAACCGAAGCTTCGGAATCGGGCTTAGGCCTGTGCTGTCGATCCTTATCCCTGTGCTTTTTGTGCACGCTGGTAGTCGGTAGCTCCGACGGCATGTTATAATTAAATTTTCTGCCAGAAAAGTGTCGTGCAAAATCAAATCATCTTTTAATAGTGCGTTTATTAAATCTAGCACAAAAATGACAAGAAGTGACGTTGTGATTAGGGCCTAGGCAGGATATACAATAAGAATGAAAATCCTTATGAGGTATTTGCTTCCCACAAGAAATACAATTGTTAACTTTTTCTGACATCGGTCTGAGGCAAGAAAAGTTTCCCCAACGGGGTACTTAGCTTTATAGAAGACTTCGGTCTGAAACTCGAATTCGAAAATCTCAGGAGTCGGCCGACCGGCACTTGTGAACTGCTTCTGCTTCGGGCACCGTGCGGCAAGAAAGACTGGAGAAAATGGCATTGGTTGCAATATATGTACCCCTGGGGCACTGATGTCAGGGATGAGGTGACAGCAACCGACGTCGGACCAAGACTTTGGAAATCCGGCCGACTGCGGGACCGCCTGACAACAGGATAACCCAAGTGTGATGACTGCAGCAGGGTAACACGAGGAACATCTGCAATTAACTTTTTAGCATCTATCATTGACAATATCTTACAAGCAGGAACATTAGAAGATTGTTGGCACAATGCTTACAGGTAGGGGTATTAGAAAATTGTGGGCACAACATTTACAAGCAAGAACATTAGAAAATTGTGGGCACAATACTTGCTCTATTTTCACTATTTTGAGTTATCTCCACGAACACACTGCAATTTATTTATTTATCCTTTGTTGACCAGGTTAGTCCCACCAGACTTATAGTCCTGTTTTCAGGGGAGATCTGAGAGGAGGTACTTATACTATTTGCGGAAATTTGGCCAGGGCATCAAGGAACTTCATCTACTCTTTTTGATATTTGCCATGGGGCCTTTTGCATTCACCTGAGCTACAACAAACTCTTATGCAGATGGGGCCCTGGTTTAATATCTCATCTGAAGGATGGCATGCTCAGGAGAGCTGTACCCTCTTATGCTGCACTCTAGTGTCAATAATTGATCTACCTGGTATGGGAATAGAACCTATAGCCTTCTGCACAAAAGGCTACTGTGTTACCTCTTGCACCACTTACTGCTTCATCAGCCATCTCCAGTTTATATTAAAGCTTTATGCCCCTTTCTGAGGATTCACTTTCTTCCTTGTGAACAAGGCTTTACAATTGAAACACATGACTTTTTTGAAAGCGACTCTTGCCTTCAGCTAGGTGAGCTGGTTATAATTTAGCTATGGCTTCTTCCTTTACTGTGAAGGTCCACATCTACTTTGCTTCATGGTTTAAACTCCATATTAAAGGCCAAAACTTCAGCATTTTTCTCTGCACTGAGTGGAAAGAATTATGATAAAATGACATGGTGGAAAAATATTTTTTACATTCTCTGCAAAAAGATCCAAGTGCAGTGGTCGCATCCTGAGAAGGAAAATTGAGAAAAAAACACCACCTATAGCACAGCAACTGGGTAGAGTATTATACAAAAAAGAAAACTCATTTTGAAAAAAAAGAAGCAAATGCATTAGGCAGGAAATTGAATAACCCATCCAAGATAGTAAAACAGACCAGTGTTTTGCAGCACAGAGTTTCTTGTAATGTGCTGATGCATTTTTCACCACCAACAGCATCAAGTGATGAACCATGTTTTCCAAGAATTTTTCATCACTTACTACCAGATAAGTGCTACACTTAATATGTTCCTGCCAAAACATGCTATATAACTGAAATAATGCTGAAGGAAAGCATCAAGTACAACAAAATAAAGAACTATTTTAATGAAACACATGCTGCGTGATGTTTTTGGATTCTATAATGATGCTTTTGTTTGCTGCGTACAATAGTTATTTGCATGTTGCTTGTTTTGGAATTGGGTCCTTCTATAAAATCCAGTAGCACTTATTTATTGAGTTTAGTCAGGTTTACACTGTGGAAACATTTTTTTGGATCTTTACTTCCAGAGCTGAGCAGAGCATACCTGTAGGTTGACACAGACTGTTACTGCACCATGTAATGTAAAGCATATAGAATTGCAGTTATTGAATGTTGGCTTGTTCAAGCTGTTACATATAGTAAGTGCATTTGATTTTTCTTTTATTCTTAGGGAGGGGCTGAAATATTTACATATGACAGTGGTACCTTTCTGTTTGTGCTCATATGCATGGTGTAAGAAAGTACAGTTGTGTACACTTACCATAAATGTAGATGTTTGAGTGTATTCACTGTTGCAGTCATTACATTTGGGTAATCTGCTGGCAGGTTGCCCTCAGTCAGCCTGATTAACAAAGTCTTGGGTCCTGCGTCAGTTGCTGTCCCTTCTTCCATGACGTCAGGTCGTCAGGGGTATAAAACATGCAGCCGACGCCATTACATCAGTTTTTCTTGCCCCAGATGTCAGGTGCCCCCCAAATGGGGAGCTAAATATATATAAATAATGTAAAACACAAAAATATACCTTCAAACAAAGGCAAATACACCAAAGAGGCTTTTAAGTGTAATAAAAGAAAGTAGAGGCATAGTAAAAGAAAAAAACAGGAGGCTGGAGAGAGGGGTAACCAGGACTGCAACAGTGAATACACTCGAGCATCTACATTTATGGTAAGTGTACACAACTGTACTATGTTCTTCGTGTTTCACTGTTGCAGTCATTACATTTGGGTAGATTCCCAAAGCTATGGTTGGGAGGATGGATTTATACAGCATTAGGGCTGGCTATAAGGCCCTGCAGAACAGCAGTGGCAAAGCCAGCTCTGGATTTAGAGAAAATTGGTAAATGATAATGCTTGGTGAAAGTATGAACTGAAGACCAGGTAGCAGCTTCTAGAATATCCCTGGTAGGAACACCTCTGAGAAAGGCTGTAGAGGTAGATGCAGCCCTGGTGGAATGAGATCTGAGCCCCTGGGGGATAGGTTTTCCATGGTGCTTATAGCAGAAATGAATACAATGGCTTATCCATTTGGAAATGGTCTGCTTTGAAATAGCTTTTCCCTCTGCCCTTGCAGCAAATGCTACTAGCAGTTGTTCAGAGTTTCTTCAAGACTTAGTCCTGTACAAGTAAAATCTAAGTTGTCTGTGTACATCCAATGAATGCAGAATCTGCTCCCCCTTGTTCTGTGGATTGGGAAAGAAAGTTAGAAAATGAATGGACTGATTAAGAGCCACACTGGATACCACTTTAGGCATGAAGGATGGGTTGGTCCTGAGTGACACCCTGTCTGCATGAAAGATGATGAAAGGCTCCACTGCCATAAGAGCCTGTAATTCGGAAGTCCTTCTAGCTGAAGTGATTGCTAAAAGGAAGGCTGTTTTCCAGGACAGAAATTTTAAGTCTGCAGTAGCAGCTGGCTCGAAAGGAGGGAGAGTGAGTTTCTCCAATACAAAGTTAAGGCTCCAGGCAGGGGTTGGAGCTCTCCTGGGTGGCCTCAAGTTTTTGGCCCCTCTGAGATACTGCTTTAAAAGAGGATGAGAGAAGAGGGGGGATTCTGTGTTGTAATGAGCTGAAATGGCTGAGGCATGGATTTTTATGGAAGAAAAAGACAGGCCCTTGTGAAGCATCTCAGTTAAGTATTGCAAAATCTGAGGTAAATTGGGCACTGCTGTGCTTATCCCTTAAGATTGATTCCAGACACAGAATATTTTCCATTTGTCAGCATAAGATTTTCTAGTACTAGGTCTTCTCGCCTCCAAAATGACATCCATCACATGTTTGCTGAGGGATGCTAAGGGGGAATTTAAGTGATTAGCCAAACTGCAAGATTCAATGTTTGGAGCTGAGGGTTCAGAATTTGGTTGTTCTGCTGAGTCAGTAAGGATGGTGTCTGAGGCAGGTGCCATGGAGAAATTTGTGACAGACTGCATAGGAGTGGGTACCAGTGTTGGCAAGGCCAGTTTGGAGCAATTAAAATAATTTTTGGTTTGTCCTGTTTGACTTTTAGTAGAACTTTGGAGAGCAGAGGCAGAGGGGGAAAGGCATAGAGTGATTGGTTTTCCCAGCTGAAGAACAGAGCATCCACTTCCCAGGCTTTCTTGTGAGGAGTTCTTGTGCAAAATTTGTCCAACTGATAGTTCTGGGGTGAGGCAAAAAGATCTATGTCTGGGCTCCCCCATTTGTGTGTCAACATGTTGAAAATCTGTGGTTCCAGTTTCCATTCATGTGGGTCCATGAGATTTCTGCTTAGTTCGCCTGCCAAAATATTCAGCTTTCCTGGCAGGAATTGAGCCTGTAGTTGTATTTGATAGCTCAAGGCTGTGTTCCACAATGCCACGGCTAGTCTGCAGAGGGGGTAGGAATGTGTACCCCCCTGCTTGTTTATGTACCACATAACTGTGGTGTTGTCCATCTTTATCATTAGTTGCCCTGGATGAAGGTAGTCCTTGAAGGCTGTCAGAGCATTCTGTACAGCTAGCATTTCTTTTTGATTGATGTGAAGATGCATTTGATTTGGGCTCCATTTGCCCTAAATTCACTTCCCTGCCAAATGAGCCCCCCATGCATAGTCTGATGCGTCTGTAGTTAGGGTATGGGCGGCAGGGGATGGTGTGAATGGCAGTCCCTTGTTTTGGTGGCAGGCCTCTGCCCACCATAGGAACTCTAGTTGCAGGCAAGGAATGATAGGAATCATTGTTTCCAGGCTGTGACAATGTTGATGCCATAAACTTTTTAAGTACCACTGAAGTTTCCTCAAATGCAGTCTTGCATATGGAATTCGAAGAATGCAGGAGGCCATGAACCACAAGGCTTGCAGTATTTGTCTTGCAGATAGTAGGGTTTTTGTGATCACCTGTTTGAAGTAAGTCACCAAATGAAGTTGCTTTTCTGGCGTAAAGAAAGCCATCTGGGCAGTTGTATTCAAGCTTGCACCCAGGAATGTAATTTTTTGAGAGGGTACCAGTTGAGATTTCTTTTCGTTTACGGTGTACCCTAGACAAATTAGAACCCTTTTTGCAAATGCCAGATGTTTTAGAAGAATGGCCTTGTTTTCTGCCTGAATTAGACAATTGTCCAGGTATGGATATATTTGAATATTTCTTTGCCTGCAAAATGCAATTACTGGAGCCAGGCACTTTGTAAATACCCTGGGCACAGTAGATAAGCCAATGGGTAGTGCAGAGAACTGATAATGCAAGTAGCCTGCTTTGAAGTGGAGGTATCTTCTGCAAGATTCCCTGACTGGGATGTGCAGGTATGCCTCTTTTAAATCTAGAGTTACCAACCAGGCATCTTTGCCTAGCATAGGAAGTAACTGGTGAAGAGTCAGCATCTTGAATTTTGGAATGTCCAGAAATGTGTTCAGAGTAGACAGATCCAGAATTGGACACCATGATTTGTCTTTTCTGGGTATCAGGAAAAATCTGGAATAGAAACCTTGTCCCTTTTCCTCTTCTGGTACTAGTTGAATTGCCCTCATGTTTAAGAGGGAAAGTACTTGTTTTTGAGCCTCTGCTCACTGATGTGGGGGCAGGTCTGGCCATCCGTTTGGAGTTGGCAATGTGTGGAAATGAAATCTGTATCCCTGGGACACTATATTTAAAACCCTGGGTTATAAGTTGCCAGTTTTTTGCATGAAGAGCCAGTTTTCCCCCCAAAAGGGTGGCTAAGAGGTAAGTGCTTGTTCATTTTAAAGGGAAGTCATTGAGACTGTTTACCATAGGGAGGTGACTTGTTATTTCCAGATTTGGAAGCGGAGGCACCCCATTGCCTAGTTCTGAAAGTCCCTTGGGACTGAAACCTGGTGCTTTTGGAATGTCTGGGTTTGGCTTGAGTGGCTCTGGTAGGAACTGGAAAGGACCAGTTCTTAGTAGACCAGTGCCTACTAAATCTTGGAGGCTGTACTTATAAGAAATCCTTCACATGTTGCATAGATTTAGCTTTATCTTCCATCTTTTTTAGAACTTCTTCAGCCTTAGTGCCAAACAGACAGTCCTGCTGCAAAGGAGCATCCAACAATTTTGCTTTAACATGATCAGGCAGAGATTGCTCCTTAAGCCAAGCATGCCTTCTAAGCACAGACCCAGTAACAGCAGCCCTGCAAGAGACCTCCAAAGAATCAAAACCACATTGCAAAGTATGTTTTCCAACTTGTTCAGCTGAATGCAATAAATCCTGTAAATCCTTATTTTCCACACAGTCAGAGATTAACACCATTTTCTGTTTAAGCAATCCCATGATATGCTGTTGATATTTGAGCATATGGAATTGACAGTTTAAAGCCCTGATTGCCAAGGTTGCAGAAGTATAAACCTTTTTATCCCATTTATCCAGTGCCCTGGAGTCTCTATCAGAAGGGGTTGGATTTTTAGCAGTAGAAGCCTTAATGCCTTTGGGCCCCTCAAAAATTGTTTCAGGATTCGCAATAGGATTTTTGAAAAGAAATTTGTGAGAGTCAGGAACCCTGTAGTATCTGCCTGGCTTACAAGAGGCCGGAGGCAGGGAATCAGGGGCCATACTGGATTCTGAAAACACATCATCAACAATGTCTAGTACAGGAGGTATAGCCAAAGGCCTACGCTGAGGAAGAAAAAGGAAATCCCTAAGCCTTTTTGGATTCAGAAAAATCCTGACTTTCCCAGTGGAAATACTCCCTTAAGCTATGTAAAGTTTCCCCAAAAGAAAAATCCTCAGGGGGAGAAGCAGAAGGAATGGAATCCTCTGCATCAGAGTCCTCATAAGTAGGTATGGACAAATCCTATTCATTAGAAGAGTCAGAAGAAACAGAGTCCTGTTCAGAAGATTCATAGTCAAGTACAGCCCTAGGCCTCTTAGAAAGGGGGGGGGGGTTGACTACCCCTGATTAGAGTAATTAAATCTTCATCCATTTTGATCATTTGTTTTTTAGGCATAGGGGCCTGAACTTGTGGCCTGGGCGTCGTTTTTTTAGATGTAGATTGAGATTTTGACCTTAATATTGAAGGTGGCGTTGGTTTAATATACAAATCTGTAAGCCTGAATACACCCTCAGAAGCCGGTGCCTGCACAGCGGCTCCGGACCCATCCAAGGTAGAGACATCCGCAGGTTCCATAGGTGAAGCATCTCGCAGCATACTGGACTCCGAATGGGTCTCAGTAGAGGCCTGTGAATCAGAAGTAGCGGGTATCAGGGGCTGCAAAAGCACCTCACTGAGTAGCGGCGAACTGGCGACTGGCTTAGGAGAAGTGTCATCGGCAGTTTTGAACCTCAAAGGCCTGTTTCTGTCTTGTTCTTTGCGTTTTTTTGGTATTCCGGTAGTCAGATTGCTAACCAATGTCATTTCTGGATAATTAAACTGAGAACCGAAATATTTAGAAGCAAAAATGTACCAACGACGGATAGTGCGCTGAATAAATAAAGCAGAAAACTGACAGCAAGGTACGTTGTGGTCAGGGCCTAAGCAATGAATACAGTACAAATGAAAATCCTTATGAGGTATTTGCTTTCCACAAGTAATACAATTATTAACTTTTACTGACATTGGTAAGGAGCAAGAAAAAGTTTCCCCAACGAGGTACTTAGCTTTTAGTTGAAAACTTTGGTTCTGAAACTTGAATTTGAAAATTTCTGGAGTCGGCCGACCGGCACTTGCGAACTGATTTTGCTTCGGGCACCGCGCAGCCAGAAAGACTGATGTAATGGCATCGGCTGCATGTTTTATACCCCTGATGACTTGACGTCATGGAAGAAGGGACAGCAACCGACGCAGGACCCAAGACTTTGTTAATCAGGATGACTGAGTGCAACCTGCCAGCAGATTACCCAAATGTAATGACTGCAACAGTGAAACACAAAGAACATCATGTTCTAGCCCTTTTTTACTGGAGATATACTGGGCATATACACAGGCTGTCAAAGAACTTTATTGACTGCATCACATAACGCAGGCTGTTGGAATGGATTTTACTAAATTTTGCCTGATTTGTGGTTTGCTTTTTATTTGCTTTGGGGGGCTGTATGTATTATTCTATGTAACACTGAAAATGTAGTGCATTCAGCAAAGTGTACAAGATATACATCGTGCCATGCAGAGAAACGCAAGGTAATTGACATCAATATTTTGAAATCACTTATATGAATGGGTGACCATTGTCTTTTGACAACATTCACTTTTTCCTCCTAGGGTAAAATATTACTACACGAAGTGATTCTCTGAATTACTCATTCAAGTAAGTCAGGAGGTACAAGCACTTCAGGAGGACAGCCATGGCTAATTAACATTAGCCACCCCTTAGACTGTCACATTAGTGTTCAGCTTGACCCGTGAGATCGTTGTTTGCACTGAAGCTGCCATGATGGCAAAAACTCAGTGGTACATGAATTGGAAAGACAGCATAAGCCAGAAACCTTTCAAGGTAAGGCTTCATCAATGTGCTAAGGTTTTCTGAAACATAGAATAGTTTTGGAAAAGAATGAAATGCACTGGTAATTTGGAATGAGGAATTTGTTCCCCCAGAAATTAGAACTGAAATGTAGAAAGTTGAGATAGGGGGTATGTCAATTTATATATATATATATATATATATATATATATATATATATATATATATATATATATACATGCACACATTTGTGTGTGTGTGTGTGTGTGTGTGTGTGTGTGTGTGTGTGTGTGTGTGTGTGTGTGTGTGTAGCAGGGGCAAACTGTCATATTTTCAACATTCCTTATCTCCTCACTTTGCAATGGCCCCTATAGCGGATTACACTTTCACAAGGCCCATATTCACTCCAGACAGCCTTTCCAGCCATACTCCAAGCTAAGGCTAGTGGACAAACCTAGTGGCCACTACAAGTAAACAGGCTAAGAACTGATGGTTGAGGTGAAGTCCCAAGTCAGTCAAGGGGCCTCCTGCCATCCATACAGGATCAACATCAAAACGTGTTTGTAGTAACTATGGCGGACATGACAAGTAGACACAGCAAATTAACTTGTGGGCCCTACATGTATGCAGAGCAAACCTGTCATATCCACCCTTACTAACATGATTTACTGACATGTAGAATCCCTGGTATCCATCATGTGTCACATGGCTACGCATGGCAACCAAACCTTCCTCCTGGCAAACAAGAAGAGATCACCAACTACTTTCTCTTGACTAGCCTTACCACTAAGTGATGTTTTTTCCTGAACTCCAGTTACTATTAGACAAGAAGCATACCCAGTACCTGTACCACTGACACTCTTGTATTATTAAGTTTCATCTGCTGGATCAAATGGTTTACAACCACATATCTATTCTTATACTCCAGCTTAGCATTCTTTTTAACTTTATTTCTTAAAATGTTTGAGTCATAAATTCAGTGATAACAAAGTCTTCATCAAAGTTCTTATCACATGGCCTATCACAGCAATATCTATACAGTTTTGTCTGTGAGTGTCAATACATTTTGGAGTACGATCTCCAGTTTGCAACAAATAATGTGCTTCCCTTTAGCTGGTTGCAGAGTGGCCTTCTCATACCGGTTGGGAATACGATATACTTATGGCCTAAATTTAGGCCTCAAAATGTAACATGTCTATGACCTGGATCAGGTTAGTGGAGTTTGTCCTTAGACACCTATCCTCTATACTTCCTCTTCTGGCAGTTTGCAGGTTTTGGATCCATTTCAGGTAATGAGAGTTATGGTGGAGGACACATATTCTGTGAAATGTTAATGTAGACAAAAAGACTAAGAAGCGAGAAGTGAACTGCTACATCAGAAGCATGAAGATAATGGCAGAAATCGCTGGCTTTTGTGAATCCTCAAAGTTAGTGACCACTGCTGCCAGAAACATTCAATAATTTATCCTTTACCAAAAATGAAATACACAGGAGAACAGCTCATTGAGTGGAATTATTGTTACACCCTGATGAACAGCTAAAACAGTTTTGTCTACCAGATCATGGCCTCTGTTAATAAGATGAACAAATAGCTTGTTTATGTTCTGAAAAAACAGTGGATCTTTTAGCAAGAAAGGAATGCATTTCTTTGCATGAACGCTCAGAGACAACTGTGCAAGTTTCATTTCCTATGACTAGCATGACAACTCTTATTAATGTTGAAATTCAGATCTTTCCAGAAAAGAACTTAAAGTCAAACTGTTTTTTTCAAGACATGTTATGAAACAAAGAGGATGACATGGGGGTAAAGTACTGCATCAGTGATTTTTAAGTGTCCAAAACACAGCAAGAAGCACTAATAAGCAACTCCAACCTTACAAAGAAAGTCAGTCAACAACCAGGCCAGTGCTGGACTGAAGGAAAAGAAATACCTGTCTAGTTCTGTAGGAACATATGAGTACTACCAACAGTTATAAGAATGGCTGATTATTTGATGCTAACATTAGGTATTCATATGCCAAAAGTTTCTATTTTTTAAGCCTATGTTATTTATCCATTGTGTGGGTGTAATAATATGCATGTAACAATGAGGGAGAAGTACTGTAACTATGCATGTAACAATGAGGGGGAAGTACTGTAACTATGCATGTAACAAGGAGGGGAAGTACTGTAACTATGCATGTAACAATGAGGGGGAAGTACTGTAGCTTTAGACTTAGCTGTGTCTGGATGGGTGAAAATACCATATCTTGAAAACTACACTACAACACATGGGTCAATAAACTAAACCCAGAGGCAGGTTCACATCTTCACATATCACTCAAGTGTTAATAATGATACTGTATGCTCTGAAAACTAAGAAGTCTTCCTGAATGGGTATGCCCAGCTGGTACTGTAAGTTAAATTAAGTACATCTTACTTAGTTCATAAATGTCAACTCCTGTAAAAAGTGACTTGCAATATGTGTTTCAGTACACACTTTGCCTAAAGCATGTGCTGCTTAGGTATATCAGTACGCTAACTTCCATGACAGAAGCCATTTGCTGTGATTGCAGTGGGAATATACTAATGAAATGCCATTTCTGCAAAGCATCCAGATGTTTAGCATCCCCTGTTCTGGGAGAAGAGCACTGACATAACTTATTTCTTCATGGAGACATGACAAAGCATGTAGAAGTACATCAGGCATGGCCATTGTTTGTGTTAAATGCATGCAGCTTTTAAGTCACACTCAATCAATCCACAAATCGGGTAGTGTCACATTCCATGTCAGTCAAAGTATTGATTTATTACAAGTATGAAGGCCACACAAGATTAATAGCATAAATATAAGTGTGTGTGTGTGTGTGAGTATGCTTTATGTGTCTGTGTGCTTGTATATATGTGTGTGTTTGTGTGTGTGTGTGTGTGTGTGTGTGTGTGTGTGTCTGTATATCTGTCTATGTCTAGGTGCATGTATGCACGTGTATGCATCTGTCTATTTTTAAATTAAATGTAATGCTCATGTATTTTTAAACTAAATACAGACACAAGCATACAAAATGTATCAAAATTGAAGGCTTCAATAACCATATTTAATTAGACACAACATACTCTGAAAATGAAGAAGAGGAAATCATTTAAAATTTATTGCTGCAGTGTTGAACATCAGCAATTAGGAGAAATTTTTGTAATATCTTATTTTATCAGAGGCCATGATTAATATGTCATAACTAATTGTTGATTACAATGACAGTAGTCATACAGTTTGACCTCAAAAAATGTCTAAATATCATAAGCAATAATATCTGTCATATCTTTCTCTGAGATCAGGAAGCGGGACTGCAGTATAAATACACTTAAAGAACTGAAAGACAGCAGGATGGTAACATAAATGTAAATGTACAAGTCCCATGAAGGGGTGATTGCAGCAGAGTATTTCGACAAATAAAAATGGGTAAGAACAGAGTGGAACTCCATGGAAAATGGGAAAAGTAGCAACTGGGAAGAATAAAGCATATGCTAATATTCTTTTAGTTTAAATTATTCATTTGTTAACCAGGTAAGTGAACTGTACTTTATAATTCCTTTTCAGCCATGACCATGGCTACAAGAAACAAGATAAATGCAGTGTATAAGGACTGTTCAGAGCAGTCAGTCAAGTGGATATGATTTTCAGGAGGCAGAGAAAACCTTGAAGGAAACCATGCAGACATGGGGAGGGACAGGGTACTTAGCATTCAGGCAATCGACAAAAATCACTTACTTTTTTAGTGTTAGCGGGCTCCCGACAAATTACAAAATCACTGACTCACTTATCCATAAAGACAGTTTGGGAGCTTCCAGCAAATTACAAACAAGGGTCTCCCTGGTAGAGATAAGTCCTTGTGCAGAATTTGTCCAGTTGATAATTCCGAGGAGAGGCAAATAGGTCTATGTCCGGGCTCCCCCATTTCTTTGTTATCATGCTGAAGGGTCCATAAGGTTTCTGCTTAAGTCGTCTGCCAGAGTATTTTGCTTTTCTGGCAGGAATTGAGCTTGAAGATGTACTTGGTAGGTCAAGACTGTGTCCCACAATGCCATGGCTAGTCTGCAAAGGGGGTATGAGTGCGTGCCCCCCTGCTTGTTTATGTACCACATAACCGTGGTGTTGTCCGTCTTTATCAGTAGTTGTCCTGGATGAAATAAGTCCTTGAAGGCTGTCAGGGCATTTTGAACAGCTAACATCTCTTTTTGGTTGATATGCAGATACATTTGTTTTGGGGTCCATATGCCCTGAATGCATCTTCCCGCCAGGTGGACCCCCATGCATAGTCTGATGCATCTGTAGTTAAGGTTTGGCTGGCAGGGGGTAGAGTGAAGGACTGTCCCATGTTTTGGTGACATACCTCTGCCCACCAAAGAAGCTCCTGTTGTAGGCAGGGAATGAGATGAATCATTGTTTCCAGACTGTGACAATGTTGACTCCATAAACTTTTTAGGTACCACTGTAGTTTCCTCATATGCAGTCTTGCATATGGAATCAGTAGAATGCAGGATGCCATGAACCTCAAAGCCTGCAGAATTTGTCTTGCAGATAACTGGGTTTTTGTTGCAATCTGTTTGAAGTAAATAGTCATTTGCCTTTGTTTGTCAGGCGTGAGGAAATCCATCTGAGCAGTTGTATCCAAGCTTGCACCCAGGAATGTTATCTTTTGAGAGGGTATCAGTTGTGATTTCTTTTCGTTTATTGTGTACCCTAGGCATGTCAGAAGCCTTTTCACAAATGCCAGATGCTGATGAGGAATGTCCTTGTTCTCTGCTTGAATGAGACAGTCATCCAAGTAAGGATAGATTTGTATACCTCTTTGTCTGCAAAATGCAATTACTGGTGCCAGGCACTTTGCAAAGACCCTGGGTGCAGTAAATAAGCCAAAGGGCAGTGCAGAGAATTGGTAATGCATAAAGCCAGCCTTGAAACGGAGGTATCTTCTGCACAATTCCCTTACTGAGATATGCAGGTATGCCTCTTTTAAGTCTAAAGTCACTAGCCAAGCGTTCTTGCCCAGCATGGGCAGAAGCTGCTGCAAAGTTAGAATTTTTAATTTTGGAATGTCCAGTGATGTGTTCAAAATTGATAAATCCAGTATTGGGCACCAGGCGTTGTCTTTTCTGGGTACCAAGAACAGTCTTGAGTAAAATCCTTGTCCTTTTTCCTGCTCTGGCACTGGCTGAATAGCCCCCATATCCATGAGGGACGTAACTTGTTCCTGTGCCTCTGCCCATTGATTTTTTGGCAGATCTGGCCAACCGTTTGGAATTGGCAGTGTGGAAGTGGAATCTGTATCCCTGTGATACTATGTTTAATACCCACTTGTCCTGGGTTATTAACTGCCAATTTTGAGCATAAAGTGCTAACTTTCCCCCTAAGGGAGCTGCCAAAAGATAAGTGCTTGGTGATGGCAGAGGGAAGTCACTGAGACTGTTTACTGTAGGGTTGCACTTTATTTCCTCCAGATTTGGAGGTAGAGGCACCCCATTGCTTTGACCTGTAAGAATCCTGTGACTGGTATCTAGAACCTTTAGGGTGCCTGGCATTGCCCCGTGGACACAGGAAAGGACCAATTTTTTGTAGGCCAGTGTCTACTGAATCTTGGTGGCTGCACTTGTAAGAAGTCTTTTACAGTTTGCATAGACTTAGCTTTGTCTTCCATTTTCTTTAAAATCTCTTCTGCCTTAATACCAAACAGAGTATCATGCTGTAAAGGTGCATCCAGCAATTTAGCTTTAACATGATCAGGCAAATTTTGCTCTTTTAGCCAGGCATGCCTTCTAATCACAGATCCAGTAACTGCGGCCCTGCAGGAGGCCTCTAAGGAATCAAAACCACACTGCAAAGTATGCTTTCTAACTTGTTCTGCTGCATGCAATAATTCCTGCAATTCTTTATTTTCTGCACATTCAGAAATCAACATAATTTTCTGTTTCAGTAATCCCATAACATGCTGTTGATACTTGAGCATATGAAACTGGCAGTTTAAAGCCCTAACTGCAAAGGTTGCAGATGTATAAACCTTCTTTCCCCATCTATCCAATGCCCTGGAGTCTCTATCAGAGGGGGGTAGGATTTTTTGCTGTTGAGGCGTTTACACCTTTTGGACCCTGTGAAATAGTTTCAGGGTCAGCAGCAAGGTTTTTAAATAAAAATTTGTGTGCGTCAGGAACCCTGTAATATCTGTCTGGCTTGCTAGGAGCCAGAGGTAAGGAGTATAGAAAACACATCATTCACAATGTCTAAAACAGGAGGTACGGCTAAAGGCCTATGCTGAGGAAGAAGGAAATCCCTAAGCCTCTTTTTTGATTCTGAGAAATCTTGACTCTCCCATTGAAAATGCTCCCTCAAAGTATGCAAGGTTTCTCCAAAGGAATAATCTTCAGGAGGAGATGCAGATGGGACAGATTCCTCTGCATCAGAATCCTCATAGGGTAGTATAGAAAATTCATGATCAGAAGAGGAATCAGAAGAAATAGAAACCTGATCTGAAGATTCATAATCAGTGTCTTGCCTAAGCCTCTTATCAGGAGAGGGTTGGGAACCCCTGATCAAAGTAATTAGGTCTTCAGCCATTTGGATCATCTGCTTTTTAGGCATAGAGGCCTGAGCATGTGGCTCATGCGTCGGTTTTTTAGGTTTAGAAGTTGCTTTAGTCTTTGATTTTGAAGATGGCGTCAGTTTTATATAGAAATGCCGAGGCCTGAAGACACCCTCAGAAGCCGGTGCCTGCTCAGCGGCTCCGGACCCATCTGAGGGAGAGACATCCACGGGTACAATAGTTTGAGAATCTCGCGGCATGCCGGACTCCACATAGGTCTCGGTAGAGGCCTGTGACTCAAAAGTAGTGGGTATCAGGGGCTGCGAAAGCGCCTCACTGAGTACCAGTGAACCGGCGACTGGCTTAAGAGAAGCTTTGTTGTCGGTTTTGAACCTCGACGGTCTGTCTCTGTGCTTTTCTTTGCGTTTTTTGTGAACTCCGGCAGTCAGATTGCTATCCGATGACATTTCAGGATAGTTAAATCTGTTTCCAAAATATTTTGAGGCAAAGATATACCAACGCTTAATAGTGCGTTGGTTAAATCTAGCACAAAAACCGACAGCTAGGCACTTTATGATCAGGGCCTAGGCAAGGAATACAGTACAAATGGAAATCCTTATGAGGTATTTGCTTCCCACAAGTAATGCAATTATTAACTTTTACTGACATCGGTATGGAGCAAGAAAAAGTTTCCCCAATGGGGTACTTAGCTTTAGTGAAGACTTCGGTTCTGAAACTCGAATTCGAAAATTTCAGGAGTCTGTCGACCGGCACTTTCAAACTGCTTCTGCTTCGGGCACCGCGCGGCAAGAAAGACTAAAGAAAATGTTGTCGGCTGCCTGTTTTATACCCTTGATGACCTGACATTATGGAAGAAGAGACAGCAACTGATGCAGGACCCAAGACTTTTGAATTCAGGCCGACTGAGGGCAACCTGCCAGCGGATTACCCAAATGTAATAACTGCAACAGTGAAACACGAAGAACATCTCCCTTTTCTCTCCTACATCTGATGATCCCTTCTTCCTATTCTCTAGCACAAGCATCCTAGTAGGTCTTTCATAAGCAAGCTTCTTTATCAAACAGCAAATGCACAGAATGGCTTTTTGCTTCAGTGTTGTTGTTACATACTTCAGTACCTCACCAAGGTAGCCAGTCCCCTGGAGGTCTATCCACTTCACAATCATTCTCATGCTCAGCTGGTGTTAATAAAGTCATGCTAACAGTCCAATCATCTGCTCAAAACCTTGTTCACACCAGCAGCTGTTGCACACATTATTCCCAGTGGTGGCTGACTAACCTGTCATGACTAAGAGCTGTTTATTTAGTTACATATGTACGATGTAAGCAGAGGTTTAACACACTGACACACGCTGCCACAGCTGTTTATTTAGTTACATATGTACAATGTAAGCAGAGGTTTAACACACAGACACACGCTGTCACAACAGCTGTTTATTTAGTTACATATGTACGATGTAAACAGAGGTTTAACACACTGATGCACGATACTACATTTCCTATAGACATACATACATACATAAAATTAGCAACAAAACTATGCTATACACAGTGATATTTGTAAATGGTAGTTACAGTATATGAACAAAAATTATAGCACTGTCTCATTTCTAGCCAGATCGCTTAAACAAAGTAGCATGCTTTAAATTATCCTTGCCCCCCCCCCCCCAATTACTGCTTATTCATAAATCAGAATAAGTATGCCAGCATATGTTGGACAAACATAAATTACCCCATTTGTTAAAGTTCACAACAATCAAAAACTGCTGTATCTTTCAGTCAGAACTACTTCCTAATTTAACTCAGCAAAATACATCAACAAAATCACTCATGTACTTATTCTCAGAGACAAAATAAGACAGTTAATGTAAGCTACAAGAAAGCAACTGCTATATTATAGTTTGTTGATGCTTCCATCTAATAGATCAAGTCAGCTGTGGTTTCACATTACTGAATTTCTAAATTTAAAACATAAGTGGATGGCCATGACAGCTTCACAGTTTTTGGGGGACTGCTAGTAAGATTAATAGTAATAGACCCACAGATGAATTAAAAGAGAAACATGACAACAGCAGAAATAACGGACTCAGCATAGCTACAGTAGGATAAAAGGTGCCGGCTGTTAGATGGAATTAACTACTTTAGGGGCCTTGATAGTCCTAATGAAACTGAGCAGCCCACAGCAGGATTAAATATGTAGAGGGGATGTCAATAGGATTAAATAAGAGATCAACAAGAAAAACAATGTCAAGAAGCTCACAGCAGGATTAATAAATTTAGTCTATGGTAATTTTGTCAGGAGATCCCATCAGGATTGGATCGGGATATTCATATCAGCAGTGAAGACATCAGAAACCCAAACACAGGGCTCCTAAAAGCACTAGCCAGAGGATTCACACTAAAATTAATAAATTCAGCCCACTGTCATAATTACAACGCTGAAATAAACGCACGAGCTTCAATGGCACAGATGTTCTTTCAACAGAAATAACTAAGCTAGGAGGTCTTCATTTGAGTTAAATGAGTTGACATTAGTAATGTCTGTACTGAAGTCAGGTATCCTTGCCTTTGAACAGTAACCCACATGATTACGTTTGCCCAGAGTACTGACAATCTAAATACGTTCTTTAGTGCAGTCAAAGGTGGATTTATATTTTAAAGCAGAGTTCTTAACCACAACAGGTAGAGTGAAACATTCTACTTTCGACAAGGAACAGATGATGTGTTTCACTATTCCAATATGGCTGCTGATAGCTCCAATTTTTAAATTCTCATTGGCCAACAAATCCAGCCAATGAAATACTGACATCAGACGTCATTGATAAAAAGGAACTTGACCAATCCTGGTTTCTTGGATCACTTAAAATGTAGTACCACACTCTGCAGTCCAGAATTGCCACTGGTAGATATTTTTAATTGCTGTAATTATTATTGCTGGTAAATGCGGAACTGTGATCATAAGCTGGAAGTTGGTAGCATCAACCCAGAGTATCAAGACAGGAACCTGCCTTGCAGTGAGCACTGATTAGCAGCAACTTTGCATAACTGTGTCACTTCAGGGTGGAACAACATTCATGGAGCCGAGTTATAAAAGGTAACAGCTTACAGCAGACAGGTATATGGTCACAGAGATAGACAGATACACAACTGCAGGGGAAAAAAGACATGTTTGTTTGCAAGCTGCAGCCAGTTATTTATGTGGTCTGAGCAAAGTAGTTTCTTTTACTTACTTCCTACTTAGGGAACAAAGACCATAAGCTTACCACCCTTGATATCCACATCCCACCCCCACCCCCCATTAAGGAAACCACAGTAAAAAATTTCTCCAAATCCAACTTCATGCTTCTTAAGACAGAAGTGGTGAACTTCATGACACCCATACAGATGGACAATACAGTTACAACTGCTGAATCCTACACAAATGCACTCTATAAGCACTTACACAAGTGCATGGGATCATGCTATCCCAAACAGAACCAAGACGCTATCCTCCAAAAAAAGGAAGCCAATCTGATGGTCCCCTGCCATAAACAAACTGTACAACAGAAGGAAGAAACTGTTGCAAAAGAGAGTAAAATCCCATGAGTGGAGGAGCTCCCTGGTCAGCCTCAGTAAGAAGCTGAGATCCCTTCCTCTAAAGCTAGCTACGAAAACAAAATTGCCACTAAATCCAAGGACAACCACAAAGCATTCTATAGCTATGTCAAGAATCTAGATTAGTACTAGGCTAACTGCCCTAGCGAGCCATTTTAAACCTAGCCACGTATCCCTTGTGAGACTCAAACCCTGCACTTCGTGTGTGTAAGGCAAACAACTTAGCCATTAGGCCACCCTTCCAACCAACAACCAGATCTGCTCTGAGTTACAGCACAAAGGCACGAAAATTACAGAAACAACTGATATTGCCAACATCCTGGCAGATCGGTTCAGTGCTAACTTTACCCTTCTCTCACCCCCTAAAGGGCCCATATCTATACAGGAAGAATGCAGAGTCCCTGTAAGCACAACTACATAGTTAAAAGCTGCACACTCTAAAGCCAAAAACACAGCATCCATGGGACTGGACAACATCCCAGGCTGCATTTTACATGAACTTCAGAATGAACTGGCTCCCAACTTAAGCACCATGTTCAATAATAGGCTCACATCAGGCTTTGTGTCCACTGAATGGCACACAGCAACAGTTATCCCACTCCAAAAAGGGGGAGCCATCACTGATCCCGGGAACTATCGACCTATTAGCCTGACGAGCCTGGTCTGCAAGGCCATGGAATGTATCATCATGGAACTCATAAACAAAGACATTGGTAACCTCCAAACTCTGGATCCCACCCAGTTTAGGTTTGTGAAAGGCAGATCATGCCTCCTGAACCTGATTGACTTCGTTGATGCAGTCACCAAAGCCATGGATGAGGGTGAGGTTGTTCACACAGCCTATCTTGACCTCGCCAAGGCTTTTGACACCATCACCAAAGCCATGGATGAGGGTAAGGTTGTTCACACAGCCTATCTTGACCTCGCCAAGGCTTTTGACACCATCCCCCATTCTGGAATTATAGCTAAACTCACTAAACTAGGTATAAATCCCTATGTCACAAGATGGGTTGCCAACTGGATCACTGACAGAACCCACACTGTAAAAGTTGCAGACTCCAAATCTGACCTCAAAGCAGTGACAAATGGAGTACCACAGGGTTCCGTCCTGGGACCTCTCCTGTTTGGTATCTACTTCTCTGAAGTACAGGCTAACATAGAAGGCCTCTGGCTAACGAAGTTTGCAGATGACTGAAAACTAGGAGCCATAGTCAAGTCCCCAAATGATGTGGACATCCTACAGAAGGGCCTCAATGAGACAGATGCCTGGTGTTAGAGCCATGGCCTCAAGCTCAATGCCAATAAGTGCAGTGTCATCCCCTTTGGTAAAAACTCTGTACCCATGAACTACCACATAAGCAGCAATCTACTTAACACTGAATGCGTGATAAGAGACCTTGGGACCCAGGTGGACAGTAGTCTCTCTTTTGATAGTCACATCTCCACAGTAGTCAGGAAGTCCTTCTACATGGCACACCTCATCATAAAAGGGTTCTCATCCAGGAAAAAAGAGGTAATTGTTCCCCTCTACTCGTCACTCATTAGACCCATTATAGAGTACAATGCCCCTTTTGGAATGTACCTCACATGACATCTGCAGCAGCTGGAAAAGCCACAGAAGTACCTCACAAAGAGGATTATTGGCCTCAAACAAATGTCCTACACTGACCGCCTCAAAAAACTCCAGCTTTACTCCGTAGCATATCGCCTACTTCAAGGTGATCTCTGCCTAACATATAAAGCTATGTCAAATCCAGAGCTGTTGGACATGCTACACCTAAAGAAATCCCAATCCCTCTGAGCTACACGCTCTAGGGACCTAAACCCTGTCACCTCAATAAACAGAACACGCTGGAGGGATAGATTCCTGTCCCAGAGACTTCCTATACTCTGGAACACACTACCTATCTATGTCAAGCAAAGTTCTTCTTTAGCACTCTCCAAGAAAAATCTTGATGAGCAAATGGGAAATAAGAAATACACCCCTGGGATCACTTCTGTGTCTCTGCTGGACAGTGGCACAGGAAAATAACTTTCTTGGGTGGCGTAATCTATGGAACCTTGCTGGCTAGGCTTACGTAGGCCCTTGGGCTGATAGCCTAGTACCTACCTATGAACCTATGTGGGTAAACAAATTATTTGTTCAGCCATGCTACTATGAGTAGAGTTGCAATGCTGTGGTCCTATACTAAACTGACCATGCTGCTGTATTACAAAAATGTCAGATATAGAAAATGCAGCCCTGGGAGCTCAGAAGTCCCCAAAATGGAATAACAGAGAAGGCTGAATGACACTGAAGAGGGAAAAGAAGACATGGACTGCATTTCATACATTTTTGAAAGAATACCTCATTGGCTTTTCTTTGGAGCTGGGGATTGTACTGGCTTTTTTTTTTTCAAGAACTAGGAGCTTAGATAATAAAAATTTATGGCGATGCCTTTTGGCAGCAATAAGCTGAATCCCATTAAAACATATTACATATGAAAAAGAAATGCTGGGGGTCATTGATTACCCACCGGCAGTTTGCTTCTTTTTTATTAACTAAGACAAAACCCAAGTAACACCCAGTCAGCCAGGAAACTGAAAAAGCTTCCAAATTCACTCAAAAAATGTCAGAACTGAAAAATGTACAAAATTAATTTATTTTGCAAAGTTAAGCACTCTCATCCCATTAACATCCATAACTTCATCAAACAAACAAACTACCTGTTGATATATATACAAGTATTATTGGCCCAACATTCAGACAGCCAAACCACTACATGAACATAGGTTTACCAGGTGGCAAATTGTTATTTAGCAAATTCTTCAATGAAGTAAAAAAAAAAAATCTGGGAATATTAATTCACTCTGTGGCATGCAAGTTGCAGCCCTGACTGCAGTATAACCAATCATCCTTTGATTAGTGACTCAAGTGCTTGAGCAACCCTTGCAAAAGAATGAGAAAGAAGCAACCACTGTTGGCTCGCCCATGCTGGGTTAGGGAAAGGGCATGCATATGCATCTTAGTCATATGTGTCCTGCTAGAGAAGCAGACCTAACTAGAGCATCAGCTTCCTGGACAGGAGCAGTGCTGCCTTTAGAAATAACTGTTTACTGGCGTGCATGATTTTCCTAGAATGTTCTAATTCCACATCATCCTGTGATACTGCTACTGATGTTTGGCATGCATATGGAATAAAAGATGTACCTAGGATGACAGTCCATCACTAACAATCAACTTTCAACCCTGTTGGTAGTGGCTATCATGAACCAAAGTATCAAAAGGATGATGGGATGTGCTAGATGGTCATGGAGGGAGGGCCAAAAAAAAGGAAGTGAGAGAACTTGCTGCAGAAATAATGCATTAATTGAATAGCATGGATCAAAAATTCCTTGTTGCTTGCCAAAAAAAAAAAAAACACTGAATATGGAAGGTGCAGTCTTTGTCTACATATGAATTCCATGATGTACAGTGTAAGTAAAAAAATATTTGACAGCTATGCTTCTCTTTGTTAGGTAAATGGTTTGTCACTGTATCAGACAATTTTCTCAGCCATGACTGCATTATATAATGTTTCAAGAATTAACAAAGCTTCTGTGAAATTGCTTAAGAACACAAGAATGACAGTTTGATGCAATGACCATTTAAACTTGATGTATCTCTCTCTCTCTCTCTCTCCTATTTATCAAAAAAGTTCATAGGTTCATAGGTTCATAGGTTGGTACTAGGCTATTAGCCCTAGGGCCTATACAAGCCTAGCCATAACAATTCCCTGGCTATTTCTTCCCACATTATTTACTTTCCTGGACCCCTGTCTAGCAGGGCGACTGACGTGATCCCTGGGGTGAATTTCCTTTCTCCCATCCAATCATCAAGGTTCCTCTTGAAGAGGTCCAAAGAGGCACTCTGCTTGACATGTATGGGCAATCTATTCCAGAGTCTGGGGAGTCTCTGGGTCAGGAACCTATCCCTCCAGCATGTTTTGTTTATTGTGATGACAAGGTTTAGATCCCTGGAGTGTGTAGCTCTGAGGGATTGGGATTTCTTTAAGTGTAGCATGTCCAACAGCTCTGGGTTTGACATGGCCTTGTATGTTAAGCAGAGATCGCCTCTGAGTAGACAATATATAGCTGGAGTTTTTTAAGGCGGTCAGCGTAGGGCATCTGCTTTAGGCCTGTGATTCTTTTAGTGAATTTGAATTTGTGTGATCTTTGTTGCGTATTATTCCTTTATGATCCAGCTGTCTCTCAAACTGTAGCCCAGTCTCTAAGCCACTGTTCTGTATCTTGTGTAATGACGTTGTTGCCAAGGGAGTAACTGTGATGTAATAAAAGTTTTTATGTACATCTAATAAAGACAAAACAATAGAAACAGATACTTCTGTTGAGGAATAAAATTCTGTTTTGGTACGTAATGCCTTAAAAATAACTGATGTGAAAAAATATATTATTGGTTGCACATAACATGCCGGACTATAGGTATATATATTATGGATTACTAACGTTCTTCTGACCATGTCCCCATTTGCTTACATGAACCAGAAAAATCACAGATCAATTCCTATTAAGATTACATTTCATCTCAATAACTGATCTCTCACAGTTTATCCTGCTGTAAAACAGTATCTTGAGGATATCGAGGTGTTGAGGATGGTGATTATCAAAAAAAAAACAAAAAACAAAAAACACTTCAAAATAATAAATAATTTTCTTTTTTTATTTTTTAAGAAGTTAATGACTTACACATATCCAACAAGACAGAAATGTCAATGAAATGATTAACAGAATTATTAATTCCAAGTGCTGAGCAAACAATAAATAAATAAAAATAAAGTTATATTAAGGCTTCTTCAAGAACTTGCAGTGTTATACAACAAATCTGTCTGACACTCTTGTTTTGCATGCACTGAAGTTCTTGCTCACTCACTCATTCTTTTATGAAAGTCTGCATGCTACTTGTATGACCTTCTAATTATACGTAACAAGATGTTTACTTACTGTGGCATGGCTCCAGGTTTGGCTTTTAGCATTGAACCCTCTCCCTCTGAATCAGTTGAACTGGCACCTAAAGAGAAGGAAAGTTATAGTAATTTAATGGAATATCCCTACGTAAAATGAAAAACAGTCCAAGAATTAATCAGGAGCATGACAGCAGCTGTACTCCCCCCTCTCTGTAACCCTCCCCACAACAAGAACTTTTAATGGTCATCAGGTCATTAAACAATGCGTCATTTTCACAGACTCTCAGCATCCTTACCCCTTGGGATATGAGAAGGGGAGAACTTCCAAAATCTTTGGGCAGAAATCCTAGAAATGTCAGTTCTCAGTGCTTAGTTTGCCAGGCTGATTCTGACAACTCATTGTTAAACTGTGATTTAAGTACAACTTGGCTTCAGTCTGTTCTCCAGGCTGGAAGGATGAAAGGCGTTGATAAAATTTTATATTTGGAGTATTTATATTTCATTGGGAAAGTATTTATAGACTTGCGGTGGGCAGACAAGCACATGTGAATGTCAGCAACTGTTTATCTCCTGCAACAGAATCTCAATTCACTGTCTAGACTGCAGAATGAATTAACTACCATCTTTTCCTTTTGTAATGATGGCACTGTAAACAATGTTACTTTTTCATCATACTAGTTGTGTGTAAATTATTCTGAGATAACAATCTATTAAATTATCTGCTTCCTAAGCATCTCTATAAATCTTTTTAATAAAAGTGAGATCCTGTCTTGTCAGCACATATTCCTAATCTCACCTTCTCCACCCAAGCATGCACACATACATACATACAAACTTGGGTTGAAATTTTACTTCACTAAGATGCCATGTGATGGACTTGTCCAACAACATAGCAGGAATTCTACAGCTTATGAATCACAATTATATAAGCAATTTCATATACCGAATTCTTGGCAAACAACTTTACTTCAACAACTCGTGCTAAAGCTAAAGCCATGAGATCATGAGTTAATTGACTGTCAAGACCTTGGATGTTAACTTCATGAAGAAACTATACATAGTTTATGTGAAGCCATTCATAGAATACAATTCCGTTTTCTGCTTCAAGCAAGGGAGACCTATTTGTTTTGGAATGGATACAATATGTTACACAACAATTTGCTGAGTTTTAAAATCTTACATATAATACTAGACTGAAACAGATTAGTCTAGTTTCAATTAATTACAGATTTCTGCATGGCAAGTTATAATCAGTAAGCACGACTCTAAGAGATGAAGAGCTGTGCTGTTTGCTTAATATTGGTGTAACAGATTTGTAACTTTTGTCTAAAGGTGGGGATTACACTTTTAAAATTAATAGGTTTAAGTCAATATCACGTTCTAGATTGTTTACCTACTCTGTTACTGGAATTGAAACCTAGATTCTGGAGTGAGTCTACCTTATATATTCTTAACGTGCAACGTTTTCCATTTTTAAGAAAAATCTTGACAATTGGATGGGGTTAAAGGTCTACATGATTAATCCACAGCCTACGTTTTAATTTTAACTTTGGGCCAAACATAGTTACACTATGAATTATGACTGATATGAACAAAATCCCCCATCTGATTTGACTCCAATTCTGACAGCTGGAAGAAGGTAATACAGAATTTAAATCCACTGAGAAATAATGGCTGATTTTTCATCTTCTTGTATGTTAAACTTTTGAAGAGATGGTCAGTAATCAGCTGCTGCCAGATTCTACATCTTGGGCCACTGTCTCCTTGTTGCTGGACAGCATGACTTCACAAACTGCTGGGCTGATGGCTGCCTAATAAAGGCTGTTCAAAAATGCAATACAAGGCCCATACTATGAGAAAGCACCAGGGCTGTCTTCTCTTCTCACCAGCAGCTATGATTTAACATAACAGAATTCCACAACTAGAGAAAAGGGAAAGTAAATCCCATAGCTTTGACAAAGGTTACAAGAAAGGGCCAGGGAACTTGAAATTCTAAAATTTACTTTGAACATTCATGAAGCTGCAATTATGATCTATTTTCATAAACTCTGGCTAGTCAGTAACTGACTGGGTTTGAGTCCTTGTATACACTTCTTTAGTGCTGTGCTTGCAGACTTATTTTTTATCCCCTTTGGAGCTTACCCATTGGCTCCCTTTCATGCATTCCATCAGTGCATCTGTTCCTTCTAGGGATAAGAGCTAGTTTTCCCTGACTGGGGAAGAGCCCAGTACTCCTTTTGTTCCCATACAGGGAGCCGTAAGCAGATTTCTGTTCCCCTGGAAGGTGACAGTCAAGCATTAGGAAGCAGGTCAGATGGTAGTCCTGTAGCAACGCTCTCATGATTCTAACCCATCCCTAGTAGATGGCTTACAGACTTATAAATGGCTGCATGTTGAGGAACAGATATGCATAACTTCCCATGTGCCTACCTCCCCACCTCAGCAGTACTCACACTACTGTAACACCACAAGCCTACGTGGTCTGTCCTATGAGTCTTCAGCCACTGACAAGGAGGTGTGACTAATGGGATGGGCCTGGCTACCTCATTCCCCATCCCAGAATGGGTAAGTGGGCTTCAGCTGCTATAGCCCGTCCTCTCCAACCAGACCCTCCAGTTGTCGTGCTGCTAGTAAATCACTGACCACCTGAGCTGTAGTCAGGATTTCATCCCTCTATGCCACAGGATGGCTGCACTCCTAGACTTTAACCAAGGCCTGAGCTTCCAAAAAGATTCTAGATGATACAGCAGATTTGCGGAGCCCTTGTCCACAGAATTTGTTGATGTACTCTCTTTTTTATCCCTCTTTGTCAAATTACGTGTGCACTGTGTTGATGAAGGAACATATGCCTGCACTTAATTCTGTATATGTTCCAGAATGAGCCTTGTTAGTAGGTGAAAAAGGGTCTGGGGTCCAACCCACTTACTTAAAAAAAAAATATATATATAAGTAAATTGTACAAAGTGTTTGAAATTAGTAGTTAAAATATAAACAAATATAAATATATAAAAATGAAAGTAAATAAATATAAATGTGCACTTGCACTTCCTCTGTTACCTTTTGTCTATTTTGTGTGTGAATCACATAAACAGGTGGGAGAGTTGAAGCTTCAAACCCTTGTTTAGTTTTTAGCTGCTTCAGTAGGTTAGTGGCAAAGCAACCAATCTTGGGAATCTAGGTTTCGATCCCAGTTAAAGCACATACTTCTTCGGTGTTGTTATCTTAGACTTAATTCTGACTGGGGCTTGTGCTTCCATCAAACTTCTAACTGAAATAATAGTTCACCTGAACTCTGGTTCACAGATTGTTAACACACTCTGTGTCCTCCCAGTCTCCTTTGTTTGATTACTTGTATGCTGTGTTTGGTAAATACTTAAAAATGTAAATAACTATATACATATACGTAGTTGTACTTCCTCTTTTCCTTGGTCTCTTTGTATATGAATAAGTAAGCAGTGAGGAAAGATGAAAAATGCTGGCTACTTCCCAGCTGCTTTAATAGTTTAATAGTACAGCAGCTAAACTAGATAGCTAGTGGGCCTGGGTTCAAGTCCTCATTTAAGACCACATTTCTTTTATGCTGTTTTTGTAGACTTTGTTCAGGGCCTGGCTATCAAATGATATCTAAGTGATATAGCAGTTTATTTCAGTTTTAGCTTTTAACTCAGGAAGTTTACCGATACATCCATCTCTCTTTCTTTCTCTCTCTCTCTCTCTCTCTCTCTTTGTCTATCCATCTCTCTCTCTCTCTCTCCATACATATATATATATATATATATATATATATATATATATATATATATATATATAGACATGCACATCTATATCTACAGTAAACTCTCAGTTAACTGCCACTCTTGAGGTTTGGTAGCTGCTAGATAACTAGTTTCTGGTTGCTTGAGAGTTACTATTAAAAATAGGTCTGATGAATACTGTATGAAAATGTATTCCTATCTTCCTTTTTAAAACACTAAAAATGTAAAGGTATGTTTCTGGGGGGGGGGGCAGAAAGTGCAACACATGAAAATTGTACTGTATTTCTTTGATTTTTTTTGCCAGTTGCTTGAGAGTGCTGGTTGCTTGAGTTCCAGTTAACTGAGAGTTTACTGTATCTATTTATATATATATATATATATATATATATATATATATATATATATATATATATATATATATATATATATATATATATATATATATATATATATATATATGTATATATATTGATCAATAATGCCCTTCTAGCCTGCCAATATATCAGAACAGTTGTTCCCATAATAAGTGTCCAGGCTGTCCTTAAAAATATCTAAACTAGTGCTTGTTTTAATGCAGTTTGGAAGTCTATTCCATGCATCAGCTGCTCTCTCAGAGAACCAATTAGTACACTTCTCATTCCTATAGAATCTTACACATCAGTTGTCTGGCGATTCTCCACTACTTTTTGATAACCCAAACATTCCCAGAGGTAGTTATCTCTAAATTCCCTATATACCTGAATAAGGTCTCCTCTTAAATATTTATATGAGAGTGTACAAGTTTCGATATTTTAGTCCTTCACAATAACTTACATTTTCGCATCCATGGTTGCCCTCGGTATATTTTGGTACACTCTTTCCGGTTTATTCATGTGTGTGTTCTTATAAGGTTTCCATACTGTAATTCCATACTCAAGTTTGGGTCTAATATAACTAATGAAAAATTACATCATTGTTTCCTATTTCCTAGAATTTATAAATCTTTTTATACAACGTATAGTTCTAGAACTATCATTAATCTATTTGTTGATAATGGTTAGAAAAACATAAAGCTGGATCTATTCATATGCTCATGTCCTTAAATGGGTCTACAGTTTCAATCATTGTGTGCTGTGTTAAGTATTCACCTTTCCATTTATGTCCCCCAAATCCTATATGCTTATTTTTTATGTATTTATCAGCATATTATTCTGTGCGGAGTCTGCATGTCCTCCCTGTGGTTGCATGGGTTTCCTCTGGGTGCTCCGGTTTCCTCCCACATCCCAAAGACATGCCGTAGATGGATTGGATACTCTAAATTGGCCCTAGGCATGAATGTGTGCGTGTGTGCCTTCTGTGGAAGATTGAATGCTGGGCTGGAAACTCAACACCGTAAAACTCCACTGCCAATCATGAGCGGACAGGTGATCCACTGTGGTGACCCCTAACCACAAAAAAAGCTGAAAGAAGAAGAAGAAGACTCTCCTGTGCCGATATGATGAATTTAGTCAAGTTCTTTTGTGGACATGCCTTATCTGTAACACATGTAATCAGTTTACCCATTTTCAAGTCATCTGCATAGAATATGTAGAACACCTAATATGAAAAAGATCTGAAAAATACAATCTAGACAAGTATGGGCCTAGGACAGAGCCCTGACTTCTTCTTTTTCTTTCGGCTGCTGCCATTAGGGGTCGCCACAGCAGATGAACTGTTTCCATTTCTTCCTGTCCTCTGCATCTTGCTCTGTCACACCAACCACCTGCATGTCCTCTCTCACCACATCCATAAACCTAATCTTAGGCCTTCCGCTTTTTCTGTTACCTGGCAGATTAATCCTTAGCATCTTTTTCCCAATATACTCTGCATCCCTCCTCAGCACATGTCCAAACCAATGTAATCTTGCCTCTCTGGCTTTGTCTCCAAACCTTCCAACCTGGGCTGACCCTCTAATATACTTATTCCTAATCCTGTCCATCCTCGTCACACCCAGTGCAAATCTTAACATCTTCAACTCTACCACGTCAAGCTCTGAATCCTGCCTTTTTGTCAATGCCACTTTCTCCAACCCATATAACATAGCTGGCCTCATTACCCTCTTGTAGACCTTCCCTTTCACTCTGTCACAAATCACTCCTGACACTCTTCTCCACCCACTCCATCCTGCCTGTACTCTCTTCTTCACCTCTCTTCCACACTCACCATTACTCTGAACTGTTGATCCCAAGTACTTAAACTCATCCACCTTCACCACCTCTACTCCCTGCATCCTCACCATTCCTCTATCCTCCCTCTCATTCACACACACATATATTCTTAGTCCTGCTGACCTTCATTCCTCTTCTCCCTAGAGCATATCTCCACCTCTCCAGGGTCTCCTCCACATGTTCCCTACTCTCACTACAGATCACAATGTCATCTGCAAACATCATAGTCCACGGGGATTGCTGTCTGATCTCGTCTGTCAACCTGTCCGTCACCATTGCAAATAAGAAAGGGCTCAGAGCTGATCCTTGATGTAATCCCACCTCCACCTTAAACGCATCCATCACTCCCACCACATACCTCACTGCTGTCACACTACCCTGACTGAAATCTCGAATTTCACCAATCCAATTCCTATATGATACTTGCCATGTCCTATTTATAAGATATGCAGCTATCTATCTTGTCAATAATGTATCAGTACCCAGTTGTTCCAATTCACTGATCAATGTTTTGTGAATGACTCTATCAAATGCTGATGTTAAATCTATATAAATTACATCACAGCACATTTTTTCATTCATAGCTACTATTTTATTGTTTTAGAACATCATGTTACAGGTGATAATAGATCTATTTCCAACATATGCATGCTGATGTATGGTTTCAAATCCCAAACTTTCCAGTTCTGACAATAATTTATCCAATATAACCTTTTCCATTATTTTTCCACAACATGAAAGTAAATTTAAGGGTCTGTATGACTCAGGGTTTGTCTTACTTTCCTTTTTCCTAAAGACAGGTTTACCTATACATGTCTTTAATCATGAAGAATCTCCTCATATTTATATGACCTAGTAAATAACAAATATAATGATGCTGTAAGTTCATGTCAAAGTGTTCTCAGGTCATTACTAATTCAGCATCCTCCCTGTGATTTGTTTGGATCCAGTTTGTGTAGTTCTTTTTCAATATAATCTAATTTGATTTCAGTATCTGAGGTTAGCTGGATGACAGTGGGACAATTTATCACCCCCTCTGTTGAGCCAAACTGCTTTGCATAAGATTTTGTAAATATATCTATAAACTGTTGTGTATGAGAATAAACTTTAGAATCTACCCACTGTTCAATAATTTCAATATCTCTACTCCTACCACATCTTATTTATCTATAGAAAAGTTTACTATTATGTTCAATATCTTTATATAAATTTTCATCAAATTTTTCTTGATCTTGTCTCCACTGTGTTTAATGTGTCTGTCCAGCTGCCAGTTTTCAAAGATGCCTCTCACCATAATCTAGTATCTTGTTCTTATGGAAATATACATCCTGATGTTGTGTATCTAGTTCCAGATGTTTTGTTTTTGTTGTTTTTTGTAGTCAATTTCTTTTTCAAAACTTTCTACATTATGTTTGCATTTTTTTCCACTGAACCCATCACTCCAATTAGTTTTACATAGTGACTGCTTTGTTTCCATACAATCTGTTATTAGTCTTCTGTGCATTAGTATAGATTTCAGTTTGGCAGAATTATGTAGCAACAAATTAATCTTTATAACCCCATGATCATTGCACATCAACAGTGGTAAAACTTGACATGAAGTAACAGTGATTACTTAGGAACACAAAGAATTTGTACTATGTTCTGTTGCTTGGTAGGCTTTTTTGCAATCTGAATCAATTGTTATTACTGAACATACATTGTAAATAATATCCTTACTAATATTGTTGAATCAAAATTATCCCAGTCTGTATCTGGTAAATTTAAGATCCCAGCCACTATTATTCTTCCCTCCTGTATTTCATGCAGGAAATGTATGAATTCATCTAGGTCATCAGCACTTGAATTTGGTAGTCTATATAGTCTGACAACTGATATATGTTCCAGGGTTATCTTTATTGTCACAGTTACACACTCTACAGTATTGGTGCTGTCATTTAACATGCAATAATCACAGGTCTCATAACAATTGTTAATCGCTATCATAACACCACCACCTTTTTTTTGTTTGAATATGGGAAAAAAGGGTATAGGATGGATGGATGGAAGGATGGATGGATCTGTTACAATAAAGATATTTACACCCTGACAGAACTGGTTTCCACATATTGTTCTTTAGCTATGTTACACAAACAATAATGACATCAATCTTATGGGAATGGAACAAATTTCCAACCAAAAAAATTTATTATTAATGCTCTTACCATTAACAACTAAAAGAGATGTTTCAAATGTTGCTATATGTGAACTGTTAAATTTTTAGTCTGGCAAAATCCTACCCTTGTGTTTGTCAAATATTGCAAAATATCTGTTGCAAAAATTCTCTTTCCTGATCTTGACAAGTGCACACTGTGACACCCCTGCACTGGCCCAGTAATCAAGGACCCTCAAGCCTCACCACTAGCACCAGTAAGGGATGTACACATTGGGAGGATGACACGTGCACACACAGTAAAGTACAATTTCCCTTAAGAGCACACAGAGATCACAGTCAGTCTGGGGCTGGTTTCTCCCTCTTTCTCCAGATCTCCAATATGACTCCCCACTGGCACAGCTATAGGGTTAAGATCTCAGTCGAGTGGCCAAGCTAAGACCTCCAGCACCCTCTCTGTCCAACCAGTGCTTCATGTTCCTGCCCAAGTAGCTGACACACACAAACCTTGAGATTTGATTTATATACAAACACAAACACACACCTGGGAAAGGCTGGCACAGGTTTACTAGCTATGCCCTCTTCTGCCCAGACTATAAGGTAGTACTAGCTGCCACCAGCCACTACTTATCAACTACTTTTAAGGCCCTTACCAAAGGGTGCCCAATCTTTCTGTGTAATGTTGCTATTATCCAAATGGTAAGTGTGACCAAGACTTTCAAGTCTATTTTAGGAGTGGCCTGTACAGTGTCACCAAATACATATACAAGTACTCTAAGAGCTTAAATATCTCTAATCAAACCAGCCAAAATTAAAAGGTATAAATATATTTAATAATAAATAATAAAAGAACAAGACAATACTTAAACAACACAGTAACTACAGAGTTCAGTATCACAGGAAATATTTTAAAACAACATTGCAGGACAGTCTCAAATAAATATAGAAAACATTTAAACTAATCTTTACTATAGTTCTATCTATACCTAAAAATACTATGCCCTAAATAGCTTACTTACAGAGCAAGGCAAATGAAGATGAGAAGTGCTGAATGGATGTTTCTAGATCCAAGGCAAGATACAAAATGCACAGTCTCTGAGAGGGTTCCCAAATTAATATCAAAACATTACTGCTAGGTTAACCTGGATGACATCACTCTTTGTCACTTGCCTTCAGTTCCTAGGCTAACAGAAACTTAACAAAATGTAACATTTCTCTGTGAAAAATACATATCTCTCAGATGTTTGCTCAGAACTGGAAGTTGTAAAACAATTAAATACTTTTACATTTTAGACCTAGTAATTACTTCTCTCCAAGACAATAGAAAGAAACTTCTAGCTCCTGGCACTGTCTGCTTGCTGCACCAAAACTACTTTTTACGGCACATCATAAAGCACTTTTACTTTCAACTTATTTTCTTGAAGTTTTGCAAGTTAACTCTGTATGTTCCAGCTTCTACTATTAAAACATACATTTGCAAAGGTATATAGTTTATATACATTACAGTTCTTTTCCAGTAGGGTACACTGTGGTCGCATTCTTGCAGCTCAGTACATAACATACAGTTCTGTATAAATCATAGCAATATTCACAAATAACATAGAATTATTTACAAAATTCCAGCTAGCTGGGCTGGCAGCATCACACACACCACCCTCTCTAAACACGTGTGCCCATTAGGCTTGGATGGTTTATACATTTCTATTTTATTTTAAGAAAGGACCGTTTTTTACATGTAAGCATTTACCACTAAAATCTTTTCATTCACAGTGACCTGACTCTCCTTTCTATATGTGATTTATGAAAAATATGCCCTTACACCTGTACAGGATATGCTGTCTAAGAGGCTGTAAATTCACTATTAACAGTCAGAGAGTGCTTGTGGCTGAGATCATTAGTACCAACATCAATAAAAACAGATCCATACTTCCTTACATTAAGGCTTTCTAAGGCCTTTCCCATATTCGACATTTTTGCCTCTGGCAAACATAATACTTTTTGATGTTAATTATCTGCTCTCCAAATGTAAGCACCTGTTCTTCTAATAATTGACTCTGCAATTACAAGAACATAATTTCTCACCAGATCTGAAGAAACTTCAAGTTTTAATTCAGTAATATTTGCTTTATCAATTGTTGTTAAATGCCTTGCCACAGGATAAAGAGGTCATCCACAAACATTATTAAAGATTTGTAGATGACCTCTTTATCCTGTGGCAAGGAACAACAGAAGAGTTACTTGACTTTGTACTATATCTAGAGTCTACTAAGGATTTTCTGAGGTTTATGGTTCATTTCTCCCATGAAAGTCTCAGCTTTTTAGATGTTTGTCTGGAATTAGACACGGTGACTGGTATTCATACCGCAGTTTTTCATAAAGCATGTAGGAAGAATACCTTACTTGATCACACTAGTATGCATCCTAAACATATCTATCAGAATATTTTAAAAGGTCATTGTGGAACTCTAGACTTCACACCAGGGAGGTTGACTTTCTACAAGTGAACCAGATTCTGAATGATGAATTAATTCAAAGAGGTTATAAGAGGAAAGAGGTACATCATACTATACAACAAATTGCATGACTAAGAACGTCTCAAGTGAGACCATCCTTCTTGTGTGCAGAGGAAAAATACAGTATTAATGAGCAGAGAATTACTCACTTGAATTTCTGAGCTAGAATTGTATTGACTTATTCAAATGACATTGGCTATACATGTGATATCATTAGAGGAAACTGGCACATTCTTATGTGTGATGATAATATCAAACAATTAGTGGGTGAAACTCTATCTTTTGCATTCAGAAATAACAGGAACTTTAAAAGTCTATTATGTCATGCACAATCAAATAATCAGGGGCTTGTTCCTCAGAAAGAGGGCACATATCTGTGTTTTACATGTACCTACTACAAGCTCATCTCTAAGAAGCATGATTTCATACATCAAGTAATTGGCAGGTCTTATTCACTAAGAGGCTATGCTAATTGTAAAACAAAGAATGTTGTTCATATTGCCTGCTGTCAGAGATATGACTGTTTTTATGTCGGTAAGACAAACAGGCAATTAAAAGAGAGAATGGTCAGACACTTAAGTGATATACATTTAAAGGAAGCCAAGAATCCATTAGTGAAACATATTCTTATGGACAATACACATGTCTTTTCATAGATTCATAGATTAGTACTAGGCTAATTGCCCTCATGGGCCATTTTAAGCCTAGCCAATTGCCCCCTGTACCTTGTGTTTGTAAGGCAAACACCTTAACTACTATGCCAACCTCCCACCCATTCATGGTACTACAAGTGATTCAGGAGAATGTAAGGGGCAGTGACATATAACCACGGAATTGGCAGAAGCCAGCTGGATAGGAGATTTACAGGCTGACACACCTCCTGGTCTCAAAATGTGTATTCTGCTGAAACCACCTTAAAGAGGCATAGATTGTTTAAATAAATTTGATTGGTAGTGCCTTCTTTAAGTTGTTGACCATATGATTTTCGAAGTTCTGAAACTTTGATCATCTGAAGTAGACCTATATATATACAAACACACACACACACACACACACACACACACACACACACACACACACACACACACACACACACACACACACACACACACACTCACATATACAAATGTTATGTTTTGTTAACCCCAACTGAGCTGTGTCCATCGTCAGACAGGGGATTATAACCAAACAGAAATGATGAACAAATGCATAAATATAAACATAAACATAAAAAATAAAATGTGTTAAAACAATAAATGTTGTAAATATAAGCGAGACAGAATGGATGAAGGCAAAAGAATAGACACTGTATCCCTCACCCTGGCCAGACCTTTTGATATAATTCCCCATTCTGGCATGGTAAAAAAGCTAAATAAAATGGGAATAAAGTCCTATGTCACCCGCTGGATTGCCAACTGGCTCACAGATAAGATGCAAATAATAAAAGTTGGGGAAGTTACATTCACAAAGAGACCAGACACCAGTGGAGTACTCAGGTTTCTATGTTGGGACCTCTCCTATTTGGCATCTACTTTTCTGAAGTAAAAACCAAAACCAAAGGGCTCTGGCTAACTATGTTTGCAGATGATTGCAAGCCAGGAACATTCAATGAATCCTCAAATGACTTAGCCATCTTGCAGAAGGTTTGCCTCTGATAAATAAATGGTGTCAAAATCATGGCCTGAAACTAAATCCCAAAAGTGCATAATTGTATCCTTTGGGAAGTTATCTACTGCAGGAAACTACCACATTGACAATACACCCCAAGAACTGAATGAACTTATGTGGGCAATGACCTACCTTTTGACCAACATGTGTTTGTTGTTTTAAGAAAGTCCTTCTATATTGTATAGATTATAAACAAATGGATTATGTCTAGATCTAGGGAAGTTATTGTCCCCCTTTACTCAGCCTTTATTAGGCCAATCATAGAATATGATACCTCCTTTGTCATGTATCTGTCCAGACAGATGCAACAACTAGAATACCCGCAGAGATACCTTACTAAAAGGATACAGCGCCTAAACAACATGTCCTACATGGACTGAATCAAAGCCCTATCACAATACTCAGTATCCTACAGACTGCTAAAAGATGACCTGCATCTGGCACACAAAGCATCCTCCGACCCGTTACTGATAAATTTACTGAATATCAGCAAATCAATTGGCATCAGAAATACTCAGTCTAGGGATCTAAACCTCTTCTATAACATCAACAGCACAGTTTGGAGGGACAGGTATATGTCACAGAGGATACCTCTGCTCTGAAACAGACTTCCCATCCACATAAAACAAAGTTCATCTCTTATCTCTTTCTATTTTCGAGTGCAACTTATCTATATGGATGGGAAACAGAAACCCTACCCCAGGATGTCCCACTGTACTACTAATGGACAGAGGCCACTTCTAAATGCTTTATCCCATTCATGGCTCCCCTCAAATTATCTATGGTATAATCCCAGTTGTTCTCATTAGGAGTAATATATAATTATTGACCATGGAATGGGTAAGGCCAATCTATAACCAAATGGGATAGGTTACTTCGAACACAAAAAAAGGGAAGTTGGTAGGCTTAACTCATTTCTAGCAGTCTAACACATCTTGCACCCCAGAGTATTTTCTGAAAAATAAACTTGAAAAGCGTAAGATAAACAAATGGAAATATTTTGTGAACAGCAAACTCTATTAAACAGTACAAATAGTAATATTATCAGTGAGAAGTTGTCTTTACAGTGATAATAGTCAGTGCACTCATAGTTTTCTTTTATAAATGTTATAATATAATATAATGCACACAAACTCTAAATTATATTTTTGCTACACTTTCAGTTGTAATATCTTGGAAACTGTGCAATCTAGCTATATATTGTTAGAACATTTTTGTTAACCAGTTTTTGTTACCCAGACATAATCTTTTAAGTGACGACTACAAATTCTTATTGAGATATTTACAGAAATATGAAAACATGTGCTTAATTCTATAATTAGCAATATAAATAACACTGAATATCTATCAAGATGTGCAATTTACAGTGCAACTATCAAAACTATTTTTTCTACACCATCTAAGGTTTCACCTGATGTCATGCAACAATTTTGAAGTCACTTATTTTTTGAAGTATTAAGTACAAATGAAAATATTATTTTTATCATCACTAACAAATAACTAGTAATATCTCACAAATATTGTGATATAAATGGTCAGTGACAATGAAGTTCCCTGTCTCCCACCATGGCGTATCATACCGTATCTGTCAATAATATGTAGAGCTCACCATTATGAAAATATGAACATAAATATGAAAATATGAATAATAAATGACAGACAGTGATCAATGTCTTTATTTCAGGACATCACAGACTAACAATCTTAGCGTCATTTTTTTAATAATGCCTTGTGTTTTTTAATACTGCCTATTATTAATTGGTAAACCAGTTATTTAAAGAAGCCAAACCCCAAAAAATCTGGATGCCATAAGGAGCTATGGGTATGAACATGAAGTATATAAAAAAAGGTACTAGAATGAGAATGGCCCACAAGGGTAGCTAGCTGAGAACTTACCTATGAATCTATAACCAGAGACAAACATACAGTGACGATGTACAGTAAAATTTTAGATCTATGATATATATATATATATATATATATATATATATATATATATATATATATATATCGGGTCTACTTTAGAACGATAAAAAAGCAAAATGTTGAGCGTACACATGAGTGAAAAATCAGGAATTTGATATTGATTTTTTGGGATTGCAGTACAGTGAAGATCGGAATATTTGCCCTTTCCTCACTGTAGTGCGATCTTGGAGTAGGAATATATATTTAGTGGGGGTGTGTGGGGAGCCCATAACAGTGATTTCGAATTCCTGAATATTTTCTCATGTGAGCATTCGATAGTTTGATTTTTTTGTTGTTCTGACATAGACTCTCTCTCTCTAAATATATATATATATATATATATATATATATATATATATATATATATATATAGTTCCCATTTAGAATCTTGAATTGCAGAAAGCACGAAATTCATAAGCTCGAGCCCAGAATCTTGAGTTTTCAGCAACCCGAAATTCTAAAGCGGACATAAAAGACATTCAAAAATGTCTTTACGATGCACTCCCCACACCCCCCATACTTAAATATACTTACTCTGAGATTGCACTACAACGGGGATGAAGGAAATCTCCCATTCCGCGCTGTATACAGAAGCACATAATGGGAGAATTTCTGTTCCTCCGCTATAGTGCGGTCATGGAGCTGGTATATTTAAGCAGGGAGAGTGCAGGGGGACTCGGCCCCCTGCATACATGTAAGTAAACTTCCTTTTTTTATTTTGGTTGTCTCCCCTTCACAATTTCGAGTTACTGAGTTACTGAAACTTGAGATTCTGGGCTCGAGCTTATGAATTTCGAGCTTTCAGTAACTCAAGCTTGTGAAGTGGAACTATATACATATATATATATATATATATTTTTTTTTTTTTTTTTTGTGTTTTTCTACCAGGGTAAAGCTTTAATCCTTCCTGATAATATTCAGGTTCAGCCCAGGGTGAAAAAAGAAACAAAAAATAGTACAGCTTTTAAAAAACATTCAGAGACATGCATTTTTGTGGTAATACAACACACAATGACAATAAAGAGCACAATGCTATGCATAAAGTAAACTGTATAGTACTGTAAGTAGGAGAATCACATACAGCTAAGGTACAGAAAGTAGATTTGTCATAAACAGGTTTTTAGCTGCAGTGGCAGAACTTCATATTGAAACAAGTTGGCTTAGAAATATACCTTTTCAGAAGAGACATACTTGCTAGCTGCTGCAGAAAACATAAGTCTGGGGAAATAGCACAGAAGCTTTGTTCCTGTGGTAGGCATTTTATCTTATTGAAGGCAGATAGCTTTTTGTTCATACCTTTAAAAGTATTGCTGTTATGAGTGTCAAATAATAGTTTTTGGTCAAAGATGACTCCTGTGCACTTTTCTGGTGTGAGAGCATTTTTTTATACTTTATGTTTCATGTATTTTGTCATTTTCAGATGTTTAGAGTGACATTGCAAGTCCCAAATGCCATGAGTTTCATTTGTTTTTTATAATTCTCACCCATGTCAAGTAAGCAATACCTGAGTCTCCATTTAAAATGATCAGCCTCAGCCTACCTGTAGGGCTTGTACCTGATGCCCATAGAACAACCACTGTGACTCTCGTACACAAGAGTAAATATAGGACCATCAACCTCACCAGCTTTATATGCCAAGCCTTGGAGCATATCAAAGCAGAACTATATTTTTGTAGACATAGGCAGCTTAACTGATTTACACCTCAACCAATTTGGTTTTGTGAAGGGCATATCCTGTATCCTGAACGTTGTAAGCTTTTTAAAAAAGGTTATACAGCTATGGGCTATAGCTACTCTGCAAACTACTTATCTCAACCACGACTTTTGACACTACCCCCAATGACACTACCCCCAATGCTCATATTACTGAAAAATAAATAAACTTAATGCAAACCTCTGTGTTGTCCACTGGATTGTAGTATGGCTATTCAACAGATTCTAAGTTGTGAAAGTTGCTGGTTTATAGGTTCATAGGTTCATAGATTAGTACTAGACTAACTGCTCTTTGGCCATTTTAAGCTTAGCCGATTAACCCATGTGAGAATCAAACCCTGCACCTTGTGTCTGTAAGGCAAAATATCTTAACCATTATGCCAACCTCCCTCTGGTACTCTCTCTGAATGTATTCCACTCAATGTAAAATTGTAACAAGTGCAATACCCCAGAGATCAGTACTGGGCACTCTCTGAATGTAACACTGTAACTAGTGGAGTACCACAGGAATCAGTGCTGGACCTTCTCTGAATGTAACTTTGTAACTAGTGGAATACCACAGTGGTCAGTGCTGGGCCCTCTCTTAATGCAACTTTCTAACTAGTAGAATACCCAGAGATCAGTGCTGGGCCGTCTATGAATATAACATTCTAACTATTGGAGTACCATACAGAACAGTGATAGACCTTCTCTGAATGTTACATTGTAACTAGTGGAATACCACAGGGATCATTGCTGGCCACTCTCTGAATGTAAAATTGTTATTAGTGAAATACCACAAGGATCAGTGTTGGGCCCTGTCTGAATGTAACATTGCAACTACTGGAATACCCCAGAGATCAGTGCTAGACCATCACTGAATGTAACATTGTAACTAGTGGAGTACCACAGAGATTAGCTCTGGGCCCTCTCTGAAGTAGTATTGTAATTAGTGGAATATCACAAAGATCAGTGTTGGGTCCACTCTGAATGTAACATTGTAACTAAAGGGAGTACTACAGGGATCAGTACTGGGCCCTCTCTGAATGTAACATTGTAATTAGTGGAATACCACGTCTCTGAATGTAACATTGTAACTAGTGGAGTACCACAGAGATCAGTGCTGGGCCCTCTTTGAATGTAACATTGTAACTAGTGGAATAGCACAGAGATCAGGGACCTCTCCTACCTAGCATTTATTTGGCAGATATCCAAGTTAAGCCAATATCTAGAAGTGTGGTTGACCAAATATTTACTGATGATTGGAAGCTGAACACAGTTATCCAGTCATCCACTGATACTAAATAGCTCTAGCATGGGCTGCAATATACACATACCCAATGTACTGAAAGTAGTCTTAAGGTAAATGCAAAATTTAAGTGCAATTTAATAGCATTTGGTTGTTCTCACCCCATATGTTATAAATTGTACTCTTCTTCAGACTGATACAGTCATATAAAAATTGTTACTAATGTGGACATCCTTCTCTTTGGTCTAGTTAATTTACAAGGGAATCACTTATAGCTCCAAAGCAATCACCCTACTTCAGTAATCTTCTCTTATCAGATCCATCGTCAAATACAGTGTCACCCTTATATGTACAAACCCAAGCATATAGCTTGACTGAAAAGGCCCCAAAGATTTCTAACCAAGGCAACTTAAAGGAGTTAAAACCTCCAACTATCTTGATAGAGTAACCTGACCCACCTTATATTCATCAGCATACCAGCTGCTCTGAGGTGACCTGTGTCATGTTTTTCAAGGTGTGAAAGACCCAGTCCTACATGACCTCTTTATCTTCATAAAGCCAAAGTTCTTGCCTATGCCTGCACTACTGACCTAAATCTACAAATAACATCTGCTGGAGGGACAGGTTCCTAACTCAATGTACTCTCAGCTTATGGAATAAGTTACAATTGCTGGTCAAATAACGTACTCATTTGGCTATCTTTACGTATAGTCTTGATTGTATGGGTTGACAAAATTTTCCATTAGGGGTTATTATGTACAGCCTTGCTCAATCTGGGAGATAAGCACTATTAAGTGCTTGAAAAAGGTGATAAGAGGTTTTAAGTGTATCCATTTAAAGGTGCATATGACTAAGTATTTTATGGTCCCTGTGATTGTTTGCCTAGTATTAGTCCTATATACCCATGTTTAAAAATACCAGTTTGTTGGGTTATGCCTTGCCTTACACTGATGTGCTGACCTCACAATTCATCCCAAGACACAAAACTGAAAATGATTTGAACTTCAGATTGAATGATAATTCTTCCTGCACTGCATTCACAGTGCTTGTTTTTGAGGTTGATACTATGCAATGAAAAGGCTTGAGCATTAGGTGGACTTCCCTAGTAGCTACATTGGATAGTCTTGTGAACTTCCTTAGTAGCAACATCAGGTGGTGTTTTGAACTTCCACAGTAACAACATTAAGTGGTCTTGTGAGATTCCCTTGTAACAACATTGGATGTTCTTGTTCACTTTCCTAGTAACAACATTGGATGTTCTTGTTCACTTCCCTAGTAACAACATTGGATTTTTTGTTCACTTCCCTAGTAACAACATTGGATGTTCTTGTTCACTTCCCTAGTAACAACATTGGATGTTCTTGTTCACTTCCCTAGTAACAACATTGGATGTTCTTGTTCACTTCCCTAGTAACAACATTGGATGTTTTTGTTCACTTCCCTAGTAACAACATTGGATGTTCTTGTTCACTTCCCTAGTAACAACATTGGATGTTTTTGTTCACTTCCCTAGTAACAACATTGGATGTTCTTGTTCACTTCCCTAGTAACAACATTGGATGTTCTTGTTCACTTCCCTAGTAACAACATTGGATGTTCTTGTTCACTTCCCTAGTAACAACATTGGATGATCTTGTGAACTCCCCTAGTAGCAACACTGGGTGATTTTATGCACTTCTCTAGTAACAGCATGGGATGATATTGTGAATTTCAACAGTAACAACTTTAGGTGATCTTTTGAACTTCCCTAGTATCAGAGTAGCAGGAATTAAAGAAGTAATCCTTTTGTCATCATAGATTATCATTGATGCAGTCTAAAGTAATCCATTGGTGCACTTCGTGCAAACGTAGAAATCTTCACTGTAGCCTCTTATTACTTTTCATATAGAGGGCAGGTATGCAACTACTGGAATGTTTTCATCTACAACATTTTTTAATGCATTGAAGCTTTCCTCCCCAGGTTTCCACAGAATGAATAAATAAATATTTAAAATAAGCAAATAGTATTACAGTGCAAAAAAATGTATTTAATTGCTAAACATTTTTGGTAGTAAGAAGAAAAGAATGAATGTATCAGACCGACAATGATTACTGCCACAAGTCTTAAACACACACACACACACACACACACACACACACACACACACACACACACACACACACACACACACAAAAACACACAGAGTAAAGAAACATTTTTGAGAAATCAAGAAAACAAATGTAATACTGTAGAAAATCACTGGTTAAATGAAATGACAACTGTTTGAATTCCATCTCTTGCCTACCATTATGTAGCATTAATCAATGATTATATATACTGCAAGCAGAGGTTGTTATTTATATATTGGACTGATTCAGCCCTTTAAAGAACTCTTGCCAGAGAATGTACTATTAAAGTCACATGGTGAAAATAGAACTGCATGTTATACATTTATTTTTAAACAGAGTAAGTTATGGAAAAATATAGACAAAAAATTAATAATTATTTTGATTGTGAAAATTACACAAGCGATCAGAGTGTGCAAAACAAAGAAGTTCTGTATACAAGCTTAAACAAAATAACTTAAAGTTTTTTTTCAGGAATGAAGACCCACTTTACTATATCAGAAGTCAGCCTATCAAGGAATACAGATTCATTGCAGAAGGAGAATTGAAAGATTGGTAGCAGTTAAACAGCTGTTGCAGCAAATAATTAAACTTCCTGAGATCAAGATTTCATAACAAAGTCAAAAATAATTGGGGACAAAGGCCCAGAATCAGTCACAATATTAAATACTACTCTAATTCACTTAAAAGTTAATAGAATAGCAATTTGCATCAAAATCCATTTCTGAACGATAAGATGTCTGAAACTCTTAATGTCTGGTATTATTTCTTGAATGTTAGTGATTTACCAGAAAATCAAACATTTTACTAGGAACAGGGCAAAATATGAGACAAAATTAGAGACATTCTTCAAAATTCTAGACAGTTAAGTGGTGTACTTACAGCTGTAGAAAGCATTTTTTTCAATGTATAATTAAAATTTGATTCATATCCTGTTTTCTTTTTCTCATAGAAATTCCATTTGCTGTATCTTAAAAAGTGGACACTTACACAGGATTTCAGTTACAATTACCACAATATGGATGTGAGTTTCCTATTTTGTTTTGTGGACAGGCATCATGCCTGCATTTTTATTGTTCCAAGGGACTTGACAAGTAGGCCATTGAAGTCTGCCACCAGAGTCTGACCTAGGTTCATCTGTGCATTTGGATGCATTTTATCTAACTCTAGGGATCTGCTAAAATTTATGGTTTGGCAACTCCTTCAAGGCCCTTTCAACAGTCACATTTCATGCATTCAAACAACCAGCAAACGCAAACTGTTCCCTTCTGTCATGTCACACTGCAAGATGACTGACCTGCCTTATTATCACAGAGTGCATCAGCTGAAACTTCTGCAGCAAAATCCTTATAGCAACACATACAGCAGAAGAAATCAATAAAACTAGATAATATTTTATCTGAATAATGTTAAGAACTGGTATCTCCTCAGGCATGCCTGAACCAGGAAGGGTAAATACCAGAATTGCTTCTTAAAGAGTAAATGCCAGAAAGTAATAATAATAATTGTCTTTTGGCTTTTCCCAGTTAGGGGTCACCACAGCGGAACTTCTGTCTGCTAATGATTGGCAGTGGATTTTTAAGGTGCCGAGTTGCCAGTCCGACGCCCAACCTTCAAGGAAGGCACACCCATTCATGCACGCACCTACCTGCATGTCTTTATATGTCACTCGACTACATGGAGGACATGCAGACTCTACACAGAAGGTGCTCCAGCCAAGAATCGAATGGGAGAACCTCTTGCTGTGAGGCGACAACGCTAACCGCTGCACCACCGCGGCCTAGTAAATGCCAGAAAGTACTTTGGTCAAATGTCATAGATTTTACAAAGAAAAAATACATTTATCTTAATTGCAAATCACCCTGACTATTATGCAGATTTCTCATGAAAAGTTACCAGTTCTGAATTCAGTAGTACTTCAACAAGGACACCAAAAAGGTTTTCTAGTAGATAAAACATTTTAAAAAATAATCCTAGAAAAACAAATATTTGTTTACCTCTAGCAAAATTCATCATTATACCATGGTACATATGTTCACAGGTTCACAGTGTCATACTAGGCCGCTGATCAGTTTGATTATTTGTAGCCTAGCCAGAAAGGTCCCACAGATTACTTAGCCTTTATCAACAGCAAATATCCCTAATTATGCCCCCTTTCTAAGAGGGATAGAGGAAGCAGATCTGGGGTGAATTTATGATTAACATACCACTCATATAGGTTAGGTTCAATTGGTCATGGAGATATTTTACTTAACACAGCATGTTCCAGAGGACAGGAACTCTTTGAGAGAGGCATCGATCCCACCAATGTATTGAGTTTATGTTATGGTGGAGCTTTAGATCCTTCAAGCATACGTTACTTGTTTTGTGATTTATAAAGTAGGTCATACAAAATGGTTGATTACGGCTTTGTAGGCAAGGCAGATGATACCCCTTAAAAGTCTGTATAAAACATGAGCAAAGAGGTTGTCCTATAAGGCAATCTGAACAGCACTTGGAAGCCATGACCTTAATTATCTTTATAAGGATTCACTGGAGGGTTTCATGTTGTGTCATATATCTGTACAGATGCATAGCAAAAGGGGCATTTTATATATATATATATATATATATATATATATATATATATATATATATATATATACACATCCTGACTACAGTAGATATATGGTGGTCAAAGGATAGTTTTGTCTACAAACTTGCCTAGGTCCCTGATGATTGTGTCAATTTGGCGGGGGTGGGTAGCCATGTGATAGTTGCATGTATGTTCATGTTTATCAAATGAAACTATGTTACACTCATTTGGCATTTAGCTTTAGGTCATGGTCCTTGCACCATTTGTTTGTATATGCTTGTCTTTCCTGGAGAATCCGGGAGTCTACCAGAAAGTATCAGAAAGTTTTTAATTATCTCCCAAGTTTGCAATCATCTGCAAATTTGGTCAGCCACAGATGCATGATGTCACCTTTAACATCAGGGAAGTAAATACTGCTTTAAAAGCCAACATCTGCACTTGTTTCCCGCCTTTCCTGTAACCAGTCTAGTCCACATACAGATTTGCTGTATCCAGGGCTGTTTGTAAGCTTCTGAGCTGTGCCAAAGTCTGCTCTTCAATTTTTCCCTTAGATCTGCTGGTTCCCGCCTCTTCTACACTTTTACTAGCTTATTAGTTTAGCACTTTACCAGACTTCTTGCAGCAATTATTGTAGCACATACACATGCTACCAGCACTAAACATTCTACAAGGAAACAGCTCCAGTACTTATTATTAATGCCCACCCTTCCAGGCATGTTTAAAGGTCAGTTCCCTGTACTTTCTCCTATTAACCTGGTGAACTTGGGCATCCTGAGGCAATGTAGCAACTGCCTCATGTGCATTGACAACCCTTTCCACTTACCTCCCTACACTCAAGACTTGTGAAAGATACACTTATATATCCAAATTGGAAGCCATGCACTCTCCAGTCAAGACCGGAATAGCTGGTCAAGAGGAGAAGGTCAACACTTGCACCACACCACATGGAACACATAGCCCTGCAGAACACACAGCAGCACTGCCTTCCTACAGAAAGGCCTCACTGAGACCAACGACTGGTGTCAGAACCATGGTCTTAAGCTCAATGCCAAAAAATGTGTCATCACCCCCCTTGGGAAAAACCCATTTCCCTTGAATTACCATATCAATGGTAGTCCACTGAACACAGAAGGAGTTGTAAGAGATCTAGGAACACAGGTTGACAGCAGCCTCTTTTTTGACCACCACATTGCCACTGTAGTCATTAGGTCCTTCTATGTGACACATCTCATTACTAAGGGTTTTGCATCCAGGAAGAAAGAGGTCATTGTCTCCCTCTACTCTTCCCTCATTAGGCCACTGATGGAGTACAATGCCTCATTTGGCATGTACCTCACTAGACACCTGCAACAACTGGAGAGGCCACAAAAGTACCTCACAAAGAGGATCCTAGGCCTTAAACACTTCTCCTATATGGACAGACTCAAAAAACTCCAACTATTCTCTGTCTCATATCGCCTACTTAGAGGCTATTTCTGCTTGACTTACAAAGTGATGTCTGACCCAGCTCTGTTAGAAATGCTACAGCTAAAGAAATCCCAATCCCTCCGCACCACACACTCCAGAGACCTCAACCTCATTACCACAATCAACAAAACATGCTGGAGGGACAGGTTCATAACCCAGAGACTGCCTATGCTCTGGAATAGACTTCCCATACATGTCAAACAGAGCACCTCACTGGCCCTCTTCAACAGAAATCTTGATGAGTGGATGGGAAATAGAAAATTCACCCCGGGAATACCTCCAGTGGTGCTACTCGACAGAGGCACTAGGAACTAAGGTCAGGTGGCACAATGCCAGGGTAACCCTATGGGTTAGGCTTGTAAATGCTCCAGGGCCATTAGCCTAGTACACATCTATGAACCTATGAACAGAAGTGGCCACAAAGAACATCCATGGGGGACCCCACTACTAATGAGCCTTTTAGATTACATCATTCCTCCAATATTGAAAGACTTTTCTAGTTATCTAAAGTCTTGGTGATATTTTCAAAGAAGTCTACAATGTTTAGGATGCAGGATATAACTTTTACAAAACTAAACTACTTTAAAGTCCAGGAAAGTGTTATGTAATGTCTTATCTTGTACTGTCATATTCACTCAGAGTGTATGCAATATGCTGTCTTTTAGTCACAATGTTAGTCTGCCTGTAATTGAATGTTACATCTAAATCTTTAAGATGTTAAGAATGCATGTAATTGGAGCTTTTCTCCTCGGGCCTCCACTGAAAATGGGCCGGTATCCAGTTGGATTCTCCCCGTTAACAAATGTCAAATAAAATAAAATAAATAAATTGTACAGTGTTGATACTGTTGTTTATAAGTTCCATAATGGTGGGCTCTATTGCTCTGCAGAAAAGACTGGTTAGACATATTGGGCTGTAGTTGCTCAGATAAATGGAGTACATTTCTCACAAGTCCAGAACTGGTGCTATAGATGGTTCCTATAAATTCACTAACAAGCATTTTAAAGTAGGAGTCCAAGAAGGAAATAAAAAAGGGCCAATACCCCAAACTAATTGCTTTAAGTGCACAGATACTATAATGGGCTCTGACCAATGCCTTTATAAAAAAATAAAGCACCTGCTTTTATTACTATTGCAAATTCTGGAACACGTGTAGATTTACATGAAAAGTAACAATTTCTTGGATGGTAAAGTATAAATTTCTTGGACGATAAAGTATAAACAATAAAATGAAGCAGTTTACATTCCTTCTGTCTTGCTACATATTTATGAATGATTTATAAAAGACACTAACAGTTAATTGTTGAACCTTTAACACAGAGAAGGACTTTATCTTGGTGGAATCCAGCTAACAACTTTGAAGTGTGCAAACTGAGTTATCTTGCTTTTTGTGGCACTCAGCACATTAGTACGTGGTGTGACACCAGGGAAATACTGCCAGTCCAGCTATCTGGAATTTTGTAGATAATCATCTGTCACTTGTGAATATTAATATGATTCATTTGCTTGTCTTACAAATGCAAGAGAACTACGTTATGTGTATATTAAACTACTGGTGCATGTGTGTGTTGAACTGTACGTTATGTACTGAGCTTCAGGAATGTAACCACAGTGTACCCTACTGGAAAAGAACAGAAATGTATATAAACTATATACCTGTGCAAATGTATGTTTTAATAATAGAAGCTGGAACATACAGTGTTAATCTGCAAAACTGCAAGAAAATAAGTTGAAATTAAAAGTACTTTACAATGTGCTATAAAAAGTAGCCTGGGAACTGAAGGCAGGTGACAAAGAGTGATGTCATCCAGGCTAACCCAGCAGTATTGTTTTGATATTAATTTGGGAGCTCTCTCAGAATCTGTGCATGTTGTGTCTTGTCTTGGATCTAGAAACATCCATTCATCATCAGCACTACATTTGCCTTGCTCTGTAAGTAAGTTATTTAGGGCATAGTATCTTTTACATATAGATACTAACATAGTAAAGAATAGCTTAGATATTTTCTGTATTTATTTGAGACTGTCCTGCAATGTTGTTTTAAAATATTTCCTGTGATTCTGACTTCTGCAGTCACTCTGTTGTTTGAGTATTGTCTTGTTCTTTTATTACTTATTATTAAATATATTTAAACCTTTTAATTGTGGCTGGTTTGTTTAGAGATAGTTAAGCTTTTAGAGTACTTGCATATGTATTTGGTGACACTGTACACCCCTAAATAGCCTTGCTCTTGGTCAGGCTAGCATTTGGATTAATAGTAACATTACACAGTAAGAGTGGGCACTCTTTGGTAAGGGCCTTTAAAGCAGTTGATAAGTAGTGGATGGTGGCAGCTGGTACTACCTTTTAGTCTGGGCAGAAGGAGGCATAGCTAGTAAACCTGTGTCAGCCTTTCCCAGGTGTGTGTTTGTGTATAAATCAAAACTCAAAGTATGTGTATGTGTGTCAACTACTTGGACAGGGGCACAAAGCACTAGTTGGACAGAGAGGGTGCTGGATGTTTTGGCTTGGCCACTCCGTTGAGATCTCAACCCTACAGCTGTGCCAGTGGGGAGTCTTATTGGGGATCTGGAGAAAGAGGAAGAAACCAGCCCCAGACTGACTGTGATTTCTGTGTGCTCTTAAGGGAAACTGTACTTTACTGTGTGTGCACTTGTCATCCTCCCAATGTGTATGTCCCTCACTGGTGCTAGTGGTGAGGATTCAGGCTCCAGGATTACTGGGCCACTGCAGGGACGTGACATGTGGTATCTTCATTCTTTATAATATAGTAGCAGTGTTGCAAGGCTAAGCTACAACTGACCACTCAGAAAGCATAAGTCCTATGCCATTATGCACAATTAAATTAAAGATTTCTCAAACACAGCAGAACAGAGGAATAAAACTTTACTTTTTGCACTCGACTGGACTCCAGAAAGTTGCATCTTCTTAGGCACTACTGCAATGCCCTGCAGTAAGATATATTTGTTCAGAAAGTAATTTACTCTTTGAAAAGTAGTAAAAGAAAAAAACATTTAGTCAGGGGCGGCTCGTGGTATTGGACTGCCGGACTGCAGCCCTCCCACCTAGAAAAGAAAGAAAAAAAATCTGTTAAACTAAAAAACAAAAAACAAAAAAACACACGAGTCCAGACTGCAGTCTGGATAAAGAAACACAGGTACCCAGCAATCTTTGCTGCAAATGCACCCAGGAATCATTGCAGGAATGACTGCACAAAAGAGGAGGTCCGGACTGCATCGACTGCAGGCAAATCCAATCAGGACTAAGAGGTGAGCTGCTCTCGTGGGGTTACATCCAATCAGGACTAAGAGGTGAGCTGCTCTCGTGGGATGTTCATTGTGCGGGCTCAGTCAGGAGGTAGGTGTAGCAGGGTTTGGTCGCTGGCTGGCACAATGTCGTGGGTGGATTTTGGTCAGACATGATGCATCATCAGGTAAGTGAATCTGGAGGGATTTGCTGTTTGTGGTCGGTCGCTGGAGATTTGCTGTTTGTAGTCGGTCGCTGGAGATTTGCTGTTTGGCTGTTTGTGGTCGGTCGCTGGAGATTTGCTGTTTGTGGTCGGTCGCTGGAGATTTGCTGTTGGTCGCTGGAGGGATTTGGTCACTGGAGGGATTTGCTGTTGGTCGCTGGAGGGATTTGGTGTGTGTGTGAGGGATTTGGTGTGTGTGTGTGAGGGATTTGGTGTGTGTGTGAGGGATTGTGTGTGTGTGTGTGTGTGTGTGTGTGTGTGAGGGATTTGATGTGTGTGTGTGAGGGATTTGGTGTGTGTGTGTGAGGGATTTGGTGTCTGTGTGAGCGATTTGGTGTGTGTGTGTGTGTGAGGGATTTGGTGTGTGTGTGTGTGTGTGTGTGTGTGTGTGTGTGTGTGTGTGTGTGTGAGGGATTTGGTGTGTGTGTGAGGGATTTGGTATGTGTGTGTGTGTGAGGGATTTGGTGTGTGTGTGTGAGGGATTTGGTGTGTGTGTGTGAGTGATTTGGTGTGTGTGTGTGAGGGATTTGGTGTGTGTGTGAGGGATTTGGTGTGTGTGTGTGAGGGATTTGGTGTGTGTGTGAGGGATTTGGTGTGTGTGTGTGTGGGAGGGATTGGGGGTGTGTGTGTGGGGGGGATTTGGGGTGTGTGTGTGTGTGAGGGATTTGGTGTGTGTGTGAGGGATTTGGTATGTGTGTGTGTGTGAGGGATTTGGTGTGTGTGTGTGAGGGATTTGGTGTGTGTGTGTGAGGGATTTGGTGTGTGTGTGTGAGGGATTTGGTGTGTGTGTGAGGGATTTGTGTGTGTGTGTGAGGGATTTGGGGTGTGTGTGTGTGAGGGATTTGGGTGTGTGTGTGTGAGGGATTTGGATGTGTGTGTGTGTGAGGGATTTGGTGTGTGTTTGTGTGAGGGATTTGGGGTGTGTGTTTGTGTGAGGGATTTGGGGTGTGTGTTTGTGTGAGGGATTTGGTGTGTGTGTGTGTGTGTGTGTGTGTGTGTGTGTGCGTGTGTGTGTGTGTGCGTGTGTGTGTGTGTGTGTGTGTGTGTGTGTGTGTGTGTGTGTGTGTGTGTGTGTGTGTGTGTGTGTGTGTGTGTGTGTGTGTGTGTGTGTGAAAATGCCCCAGTTGCAATATACTGGTGGTTAGACTCATGGTGGTGTGGTAGGGAATACCTCAGGCTTGAACCCTGTACCTTGTATGCAGGTGTTAAAGACCTGACTTCCCTACCCACCACCATTTGTAAAAAAATTGTAGATTTTTGCCTCATATTTCATCTGATCTATTCCTCATAATATCTGTGGTTTTTAAATATTGCAATGCTTGAAATTTGATGGTGCAGTGGTAGCATTGTTGCCTCACAGTTGCAGGTTCTTGGGTTTGCTTCTTGGCTGGGGTGCCTTCTTTGTGGGGGGGGGGGGTCTGTATCTTCTCCCTGTGTTTGTGTGGGTTTGCTTTTGTGTCCTCCCATGTTACAAAGACATGTCTGCATTATTTCTTCCTGGGCCTCTGCTGAGAATTGTTTTTTTTTGTTCCAAGTCAGACTGTCCTGATTAACAAATTGACAGGCATTTGAATTTCAGGCTTCAGGTTTCTGAATGTTTACTTCCTTACATATTTGATGGTGCAGTGGCAGTATTGTTGCCTCACAGCTATAGGTTTTTCTGGTTTGATTCTTGGCTGGGGTGCCTTGTGTGTGGAGTCTGTATCTTATCCCTGTGTTTGTGTGGATTTGCTCTGGTGTCCTGCCATTTTACAAAGACATGTGTCTACAGTATTTCTCCCTGGGCCTCTGCTGAAAATTGTTTTTGTTCCGTCAGAAGTAAAATTGACAGGCATTTGAATTTCAGACTTCATATTCTTCAGAAAATACATAGTAAAAAAAAACTTTTTATTCTAGCAATAAATATGTAGTAACACACCCTTTTATTATAGCAATTTTTTAAGTTTATAAGATGACTATTTGAAATTTGTCCTTATTTTTGGGACTGTGATACCCTGTTATTGGCTTGGTCCAGGTTTTTTGTGCTAAGGTTGACAGCTATGACAAGAACTGAATTCACTGAATATGTTTGAGGGCTGTATTCCCTCATTACTGGGTTTGTCCATGTGTTTTGTGCTAAGAGGTTGACAGCTATGGTGAGAACTGAATTCATTAAATGATAGCCATTTAAGTTTCAGCCTTCCTCTCTTTCACAAAGCAGCTGATTTGGCATAGTGGTATGTTGCTCTTGACTGTTTTGCACAGGGACCTTGGCAGTAAAATGTATGGTTGTAACACAACATTTTTCTTTCACAAAGCAGGTGATTTGGCATAGTGGTATGTTGTTTTGACTCTTTTGCACAGGAACCTTGGCAGTAAAATGTATGGTGGTAACACAGCATTTTATTCTAGCAGCTTTCCAAGATTATACAAGCAATGTTTAATGTGTCCCTGGTTTTTGCCCTTTTGACCCACCCCAATAAATTTGGCTTTTTCCAGACTTCTTGTGCTGCGAAGTTGAGATGCAGTTGAGTATTGCGTAGATTTTACAAGGAGCTGAGAGCTGCAGGGGAAGAGAAGTTTAGTGCTGATTATACTACGTCGGCTCACATTGCTAATAGCACAACAGGTTGTGTACTTGCTTTTGATGCAGTAGGTTGTTGGTTCTACTCCCATAAGGGGTGAATGCTGCCGTACTGAAAGTTAAGATACTAACTATGAGCCTGTTATGAGTTTGCTATCCATTTCCTATTGCAATATTACTAGCTTATTTTTAATGTAATTTAGGCAATTTATTCCTCAGGGGCATCAGACACTTTATTTTTCGATGAAGCCATGAAATATAAAGGTGATTGCTAGCAGCAACCTCTTCATTACAGATTTATTTAACGTGGAATTATTTAGATTACTTTTTTACTATTTCAGAGATTGTGCATATTTACTGATAATGGTGGACTATAGAATTGTGCATATTTACTGATAATAGTGGACTGTAGAAGTTTGAGTAGAATTTTATGATGGAAATGTTCTGAATTGGGCAGTTTTGTTTCATTGTTTACTGGAAAAATGTTCAAAGCAATAGGAAGGTGTATCAAAGAGCACATGTATGTTTCATATGCAAGGGGCCTGTGATTTGAAAACAGCCCAGAATTAATTTTTATCTGCCATGGGTAAAATGTATTTTCTTTGAATGTGGGTTTTAATGTTGTTTCAATGAATGTGAGTTTCAAGGGCAGAGAAGTTTTAATGCCAAGTTTGTTTAGCAGATATCTTAGTGTTTGTGCTGTAAAATACAAAATAAAACTTTCAAATGAAGCCCAACTCATCATAGAAGTAAAGCAGTATGCACATTAGTGTTTATGGTAAATGGAGTGAAATAACCAAGTAATGGTTCATTGGAATGGCCGCAGAGGCTCCATTCAACCATGATTTTATCAGGGGGGAAGGGCAGCAAACTCAGACAGGCCCAGCTGAACTATACCTCCCAACTGTCCAGATTTTCAAAGAATGAATAGATTTTTGCTTCTTATTTTTGGTTTGTTCATAAAATTTGTAGTTTTCTGGCAAATCATTTAGGAATTAAGTCACTGAATAATGATACATTGAGTTTCAGACTTCATAACCTTCAGAAAAATGCATGTTAAAGTAAGAGCTGTTCTAACAATTGTCTCAATTTATACAAGAGCAATTTTTAGTACTGTTTATATGTTCCCCAATATATTTGGCCTTGTTCAGATTTACTGCATTAACAGATTGAGAGGTACACGCAAATAAATTGCTTTATAGAATTAGGCATAGCCAACCTCTCAACTGTCCCCGATTTTTGCTCAAAATGTTGCTCTTCCCCCTAATAATCCCTCCGCAAAATAGCAATTTTGGAAGAAAACATGGAGGGTTTACAATTAAGAAATAACTGTAATAATCAAAGTTATAGATTACTTGAAATGCATGTAGATTCTTTTATTTTGTCAGCTGCTCAAGTTAGCAGTTCTAATATTAAAGTGTCCCTTCTTTGACAGGTTCCCAGCTGTATTGTGTGGCTATTTTATATTTTTGCATCACATTTTTGGTTCATTTTTCATAAAATTGTGTTTTTTGGCAAATTAGTGACAAATCACTAAAGACTGAAGTTAGAAAATGACAGACATTTGAGTTTCAGATTTTATACCCTTAAGAAAATTCATACTAATACAAGACTTATTCTATTATCTTTATAAGTTTATTAGAGCAACATTTAAAAATTGTCCTTATTTTTGGGCCTTTGCCCCACTTCTGTGTATGGCTTTGTCCAGATTTCTTGCTCTGAGGTTGAGAGGTATGACAAATGTGTCAGGGCCATCACAGTCAGCCAGAGACATTTCAAATTGTGACATACTTGTTGCACCCCACTCCCCCATGTAGTGTCTCTGGATGTGTCCAAGCAAGGCAAGGAGTAGTTATGCAGTGTAAATGTGCAGTGTGTGTCCCCCATCCAAGGTAGACACAAGTACTACAGTGGCTTTTCATCTGTCCTTGATTTTGCAGAACGGTCTGGTTTCTGTCATATTTTTGTACTGTTTTTATGTTTATTACTTAGAATTATGCTTATTACTCAAAGTGTCTGTTGCTCTGTGTTTAAGTAGCAATGCTTTAATGACCATAAGGTAAGCTTGTCTGAGATCGTAAGATGCAAGTAAGCTTTAATAAGCATACTGTTAAAGAATTGCCAACATTGAAAGCCTTTCTGTTGTTGCCATGCAGAAAATACTTGACTAGATAATGTATAAGCCTTTGGTATTAAAGGACAGGATTCCATTATTTTAAAAAGCTCATTACACTTGTTGGAGACTTCCAGTCATCTCTACAGACTTTACCCGTAAACTAAACCGAATGCCAATCATGTGTGGTCCATAACCTGTACAGTAATCCTTTAAGCAATGTATCTTGAGCTTGTTTCTTGTTTGCTTTTCATTTTTTACTTTGATCATGTTTTCCCCATGAAATAAGTAGATAGAGGTCAGGCAGCAGGTCTTTTTTGGATAAGAAACATTTTTACAAGTGGGGGCATCACAGAGATTTCTACTTTCAGCATGTTACTTGGTACTTTAATAAAGCTGAATATAAATTATAATTAGAACTGCAGTGCAAGGAGAAGTGGTTTGAGTTGAGTGCTGCTTGTTTTTCTTATACTTGATTTTGACTGGCATTCCAGTAATGTATTTAAAAAGTAATTTATTTTTTCATGCCTCACAACCTTTTGTTTCCATCTAGATAATAAGTAAGCTGTCATGCAGCCAATGCATTGAAATATTTTTATTCTTCTACACTTATTTTTGTCTTGATTGGACTCTCATAATGATGGTTTGCCACCCAGGGCAGCGTATTTAATTAAAGTTAGTTTTTGTGGTTTTGAGCATAGCTCCTCTCCTTTCTAGCTGGCCACACCCCTTCTCCTTGACCCCACCCATTCAGCTGTCTCCTGCAGCCCCCCTTTGATTTGAAGTCACCAGCTGCCACTGCATTTAGTGCACAGTGAATCATCACTGAGGATAGGAATGCATATTCAGCAGAACACTGCCTTTTCACAGCTATGACACTGCAGGTTTTACTTATCAATATTGGCAATGAAATGTGGTGCAAAAAGGTTGTCTGCATGTTCTGTGAATGTCTGCTCTACCGAAAATGACACAGGTTCTGTAAGCTGAACTCAAAAGCTGCTACATAAGGAAATTTATGATTGCGAATATTAATGTGATATTTTTATGAATGTTATACATTTCTTTAGTACCTATAGACTTTGTTGCACAAAACAGTGCATTTTGCACTTTCCATAAGACTCTGATATCAAGAGTAACCAGATTTCCTTCCATGCATTTTCCTCTGCCAGATTGTCATCATTTCATGCTTTTTGCCTGTTATTCATTGCTGACATCCTCTGCTTGATGTATCACCTTTGTCCCAGGTAACAACTCACTGATCCTGCTCAGTTGTTGACTCCTTCATGCATACAGTGTAACATCAGCTCTTTTCACAAAAACTAACAGTAACTGTTCCACAAGTGGAACAGGATAAACCATGGAGTTAGTTTTATGAGTAGTTAAACTGATATGGATACAAACTGATGTCAGTAAGGATGCAGGGACAAATAATCATCAAAATTAATGGAAATCATAGCTCTCAACCTCTTAGCACAAAAAATCTGGACAAAGCCAAAAATAATGGGGGGACAAAGTTCTAAAAATAGGGATACATTTTAAATATTGTTCTTATAAACTTAAATGTTGCTATGATAAAAGGTATGCATCTTCTGAAGCATATGAAGTCTGAAAATGAAATGTGTGTCATTATATAATGAATTCAGTTCTCACTGATTTGCTATGAAAATCCAGAAAACCACAAATGTTTTGTGGAACCGACCAAAAACATGAGCCAAAAATCTCGACATTCTGCCAAAATCTGGACAGTTGAGAGGTATGGAAATTATATGTGGATGCTGCTTTAATTATCTATATTACATGGAAAATGGATCATGACACAAGAATTGTGGGTGGTGACTAATTGTAAAAAATGATAGAATCTGGAGAGCATTCTTAATCTCTGACACGGAAACAAGTAAAAACGTAAGGTGTTGAGGGGGATTCTAAACAACATTTAGGTGATACTATATGGGAAAAAAGGATTCTATGTGTGCAAAACAGAAGGAGCCCTTAAAAATAGAATCTATGAATATAATAATGACATAAAAAACAAAAAAGAAACAAATGCACTTTATAGACATTCTAAAACGTCATGGATTTTCACATTTCAAATTTGGCATTCTAGAAATTGCACATATGGAACCAAGAGTCGGTGATTGGAAGAATCTACTGAGTAAAAAATAACTACAGTGGCAGCTAAGATTAGCAGCAAGGTTTCCCCCCGGACTTAATGATTCCATTTCCTTAAGGCCAGCATTAAAAGAGAGGGTGGACAGATTATAAATAGTGGTTGTCATGCCTTGTTTATGTTTTTTTGGGTCCAAATACAATATCATAATGAGTTTGATATCTTTGAATTTGTATTAATTTAATTTATTTAAAAAATATATTTTTTATACAAGGTTGTTGAAACATGTGATTTAATAAAACAGATTTATTGGGTTAAACTCAGCCAGTGCTATGGTTTCTTAGACTATTTAAATGGCATTTTGTGCACAGCTATTTATTCTGATGAAGTCTCCTGTAAGTGAAACAGAAGTGCTTAATGCTATTTTGTCTATTAAAGGGAGAGTCCTGTTGCAGCTTTGGTGCATTTCATTCCTTTTCCTACTCAACAGTGAAACACATGGCTGTCCCACTCACCAGGCTGGACAAGGACAAAGTCACAATCAGCTGCCTGTCCAGTGCCAGGATTTGTCAGATCACACATGCACTCAGGTCTCTCAGCAAAAGTACCATTATGACCCTGTTATGGTTCGTGTTGGAGTGAATGACCTGAGACTTACCTCCCTGGACTATACCAAAAGATATATGACTGATCTCTTTGTGTATGTGTCCCAGGCAGGTATATCCCTAGCCTTCAGCAGCATACTACTCTCACCTAGAATGATACCACAGTATAAACAAAAAATAATTGATTTCAATAACTGGCTTAGTTTTTTGGTGTCATTCAAAGGGATCCAGTTCCTGTCAGCCTGTGAAGCCATGTTGACAAACCTTGCTACTTTGCCAGAGACAGTTTGCACCTGGCACCTCTAGGTTTTTCGGCTGCTGGCAAAGGCTCCTGCCTCCCCCATAGTGACTTTTTTAGGCAAGGTCTTGAAAACAAATTTCCTGATGTGAAATTTGGCAGTAATAACAAAATAAGGGTCACACTGCTAAATGCTAGGAGCTTAAACCAAAAACTGCAAACCCTAGAAGCACTTCTGTCATTGGAAGATGTAGATATCTATGCAGTCACAAAAACTTGGTTCAAGGTCTCACAGAGTACCCCAGCTTTGCAAGGCTACAATGGCTTCCACATCTTCAGACAGCAAAATGAACATGTGTGAACCAAAGCAGGTGGTGCTCCATCTATATTAGAGATAAAGTCACCTCCTGTCTAGTTAGACTGGACAACTCCATTGAGTTGCTCTGAGTTCAGATTACGGTAGGTAAGACTGCCATTCAAGTCATAGCCAGTTATATACCCCCCTCCATAGATCATGAGGTGCACAAAGCCTACTTGTCCAAACTGGAGACAATCCAAATATTACCGCACACTCTGATTATGGGGGATTTCAATTATTCCACCATCAAGTGGGAAACCTATGCTAGCCCTAAGTCCTTGGAAAAATTGTTCATACCCCAACAAGAGGAACAAACGTACTAGATCTGGTCCCCACTAACATGTCAAACAGATGCATTACCTCATTAGTTAAATTTGAGTACAAATCAGTCACCTTCGAACTGGCACTAACACCAAAATTCACAAAGGGCAAAGTCAGACTAAAAAACTTCACTAAAGCAAACTATACCCTCCTAGGGGAAGGTATAAATGCATTCCAAGCTCCACCCTCAGCTGGAAGTGGTAACTACACCAAAGCTTACACTAAAGCCCTGTACAATCACTTGTATAAGTGTATAGACTCAGCCGTTCCAGCGATAATCAAAGCCAGAGCTACAAGTAAAAAAAATGTCACCATGGAGGACATCCAGCATTAACAAACTTTACAACAAATGCAAAAAGTTGCTGTCTAAGAAAACTAAGGCAAGGCCCCAACAATGTAAAAACACACCCCTCAGCCTCAACAGGCAAATAAGATAACTTGTCAAATTCTTTGAGAAAAAACTTAGCAAGCACAGCCAAGGATAACCATAAGGCCTTTTACAGGTACGTATGTAGTCTAAATGGTAGGACCCAAGCATGTGCAGAACTAGTGACTAACAATATCACACTCACTGATCCTGCAGAGATAGCAAACTTGCTAGTGGACAGATATGGAGAAAATTTCACTCCCTTATCCCCTCCAAACTTACCACAAACCTTGCCCCCAACTTCCCCTCACCCTATATATCTGAAGAACAGGTCATTAAAGGCTTGTCTAAGGCAAAAAAACAACCACCATGGGACCAGTCAGTATCCCAGGTTGTCTGCTAAACAAACTAAAACATGAACTAGCATCAGCATTAAGTACCCTATTCAATTACAGCCTAACCACAGGCTTTGTTCCTGTGGAATGGAGAACAGCAACAGTTATTCCCCTCCACAAAGGTGGCTTAGCAAAAGACCCAGAGAATTATAGACCCAGAAGTCTGACCAGCCTCATCTGTAAAGCCATGGAACGTATTATCATAGACCTCACAAATAAAGACATAGGTGACCTCCAAACCCTGGATCCAACCCAGTTTGGCAAATCCAGCCTGTTAAACCTAGTAGATTTCTTCAAAAATGTGACCAGGCCTACTGACAAGGGCAAATCTGTGCATACAGCATACCTCGACTTGGAAAAGTTCTTTGACAGAAACCCACACTCAGTCATTACTGATAAACTTAACAAAGTGATTGTAAACCCCATTGTTGTAAGATGGAATGCTAACTGGCTCACAAACCGGTCACACACTATCAAAAAGGGTGACTCATAGATCATAGATTAGTACTAGGCTAACTGCTCTTGTGAGCTATTTTAAGCTTAGCCAATTACTCCATGTGAGAATCAAACCCTGCATCTTGTGTCTGTAAGGTAAACAGCTTAACGATTATGCCAGTCTCCCTGCCAACTAGCAGACCTGTCAACAGCAGGGTACCAGAAGGGTTAGTCCTGGGCTGCCTACTGCTTTGTATATACTTCTTGGAATTTCAGGCCAAACTAAGGAGCTGTGGCTGACAAAGTTTGTGAATGACTGCAAACTGGGTGCAATTACTGAATCCCCAAATGATGTCAGTATACTTCAGGAGGGTCTTACAGAGACCAGCAATTGGTGTCTTAGTCACGGTCTCAAACTGAATGCAAAGAAATGCATCATCACTCATCATTCCCTTTGGAAAAAACAATGTCCCTTCACACTATCAAATTACCAACAATATCCTATGTACCTACAATGTAGTAAGAGATCTGGGATCATAATTAGACTGTGACCTTAACTTTGACCACCATGTGTCTACTGTAGTAAGGAAAGCTTCTACATAGCACACTTCATTAGCAAAGGCATTGCCTCTAGAGCAAAGGAGACAGTTTACTGCCATCAGTGTGGGAAATGTATAGGCATACTTCCCAAATGTGTCTATCACTTTGAACTCCTAAGTGAGAGCATGGATAGCCGACTCTTACAGAGTAGGAAAGTTTTTAAGGGCAATCATAGCAAACAATAAAATCTGTCTTGGGAATCTCGATCCAGCCAGTCTAGTCCTTGAAAGGCCAAAAGACTCTGTCTGGTCTCCACGTCCATAAGACACTCCACAATGTACACAAGAAAGACAACCAGGTGGAAGGGTTAGGGACTAAACTGCTTCTTGTGCGATGACTGGTGAAGAGGGAATGAGGTCTGTGGGCCTTCCTTTCTTTTGCCTCATTATCTCATGGATCTCTCTGGAGTTGGGGACATCTGGGGGGGTGATAGAGAATCAATAGTCTCCATTGTCTTTATCTGAGGTGGGGGAGTACAGCAGAGAGTGTAGGTGTCTCTTCTTGCATATGTACTTTTTATCTTACTTTGTAGGGGATAGGTCCAAGGATCAGAAAGACAGCGGAAACTTTCCAGATGTCACATTGATCTTCCAAGAACTTTTCATCTTCTCTGTTCTGTTCTCAAAAAAAGAGGAATGAATGAAAAAGAAGGCAGACAATGCCTTTGATGGAAGCTGAGGTCAGTGCAAGAACAGGTACTTATTGTTTCAAATGCAAAACTGTCTGCCTCATCAGTTTCTAGTCTGACACTGGTGTCATGCTCAGGGCCAGAGGTCATGACTAACTCTGCCCAAGAACTTAATCTATCATGGCCAGTGCAATGGCTTGAACCTTGACTACATAGCCCATGGACCCAGAAGCCCAAGCCCGATATAAAGAGTGTCAAGGGCTCACAGACTAATCTTTCCAAGATCAGCAATGACTCCAAAGGGTTGACATAGAGACAGACCCAAACAGACAACCTCAAACTCTAGAGCCAACAGAACTTCTGATTCTGACAGCAATAATACTAGAGCCACAAAAACTAGCAACACAATAAATGTAGAAGGTGTTTACTCTAAAGGTTGTGTCCAAAATCAGTGCCACAGCTGATAATAACACATATGCTGATGTCAACACTGGCATCTGAAGGTTCATGGCTGGTTTTATCAGAAAAGTGCCAAAATGCTGGCCAATAAGGAGAACAAGGGTGGATAGTTAGATAAAGAAGGCAAGGGTGGACCACCTCTGTGTGACTTCATTCCAAACAGGAAGAGTTACAAGCAACACTTCCTGCTGAACCTCCAGGAAAGCTCTCGTCAACTTCTCATTATCGATATCCATATTAACCGAATGAAGTGACAATGACTCGATGGACCAAGAAGATCTTGCAGGCCATTTTCTGTTGGGGAAACCTTATTTGGCATCCAAGTATGAAACAGAGCAGCAACTGCCTTGTCTAACTTATTTGATAGCAGAATTTTCAGCAACATCAACAAATTTTACTGGTGGGGGGGGACCGAAGTAGAGGTATCCTCCACACTAGTTTTGTTGTGAACTGTAACTAAAGTAGACTCATTAGTACTGTCACTCCTCTCAGTTCTGTTTTTTCTCTGTTTTCCTCCTCTGTACTTTTCATCTTTACATTTGTCATAATTCACAGATTTGGATTCAGTCCTTGGGAGTTGATTGCATCACCAAGACTAGGTATTAGACTGTAGTCCCCCCGACTTTTTTTTTGCTCCCCTTGGACCTTATCCAGTGGTTCCACTGCTGCCACCCAGTTGGCCCATTTGTTCTGGGGCCATGCAAGCTGTGCACATTCTTTGACTGGATGAAAGCCATATGGCCCATTTGTTCTCACCCAGAAGTGATAAGCACTTGGTTCCATGACAAGAGTTGGGTAATAGACAGAGAGAGAGCGTGCGGGGCAGGTTGCTCGTCAAAGGTAGAAAGTTCTTCTCTCCCAATTTGGGGTGCATCTCCCTTGGCAGCACTGTTGAGCCCCTTATTGCAGTCCTTTGAGTAGGAGTGTGCCTTAGCTTACTCAGTTCCTTGCTGCTAACTGGTGCTAAGCATATTTACTGGACAGGCATGTTTGGCTCAGTTTCCACCTGGTAATGTCTAGTGTTTCCACTTGGTGTCATCTTATACGACAAGCCAATCCACTTCCCTCCCTCCAGGATGACTGAGCCAGAAGCAGACTCTCACAGCCATCCTCCAAGCCAGTTTCATTTATATCCTTCCATATCATGAAGTTGACTAAGTTGAAGCCACTCTGATTGTGGATGCAATGGTGGTCTTTATATTTTGCCCTACCGTCTTATACCTTATTTGCAAATGTCATCCTTTTCATTGAAATACTCATTTTCCAAAAAAGCATATCATGTATGCCTGTTTGGTGATGGAATTCTATAAATGCATTTAGTACATATGCTTGTATGTCCATGACTAAAAGACAGAGTAACAAACATCAGCAAAATATTAAATTGTAACAGTTTTTCTTAAACAAGAACATAATAACTTTGAAACAGTTCTGGAACCAGAGGAAAGCACACTTATTCTAAAGGGCAGAGGATGAATAAGGCAAGTGCCTGACAAGGCTGCAAATATGCTCTTTACTAACAATGTAACTGAAGAGCAAGCGGAGAATGGTGTGAAGGCACAACAAAAAAGACACTGTGGCCTGGGAGGGGTTAAATAAATGTTAAAAAAGATAAATTAAAATAAAAATGAAAAAAAGAAAATGACAAGGTTTGACCTGTTCTGATTATTAGAAGAAAGAACACCCCCCAAAAAAGTAAAATATGAAGGAATAAGGCAACAAATTTAAAAAAAATGGTCACCAACACAAAAATCTAAACTTTGTATAGCCTGGGACAGTTTGTTTCTCAGCTTCTCAGGTACCAAAAGCCAGAGAAGAAGTTAATTGACAGCAATATGGGTAAAGGGGAGGGGCTAGTGTTCTAGAAAAGTTTCAGATGCCGAGTTCATTGAAAGCCTGCAGTTTAAGTTCTTTGCGTTAACAAGGCTAGACCTTATCATGCATAACATCTTCCCCTGGAGTAGCACTATTCAGCAATGTGCCAAGTTGCTGAATAAATTCATTCCAGTGGAGCTCAGGAAGTTTGCACTGTAACTTCCAATGGGCGGAGCCTTAGCCTTTTGACAGAGTCAAATTATGTCCTCACATTACAAACAAATGTTCATACCTCTGGAACCATAGAGGTTATGAAATAAATATAAATGGCAAACTCTACAGCACAAATTATTTTTATTGTGGTGGTATTCTTTAGGTTCTAGGTCTTAAAATGAATTTTAGAAACAACAGTAAACACAGTAACTTTTACATTTGTAATATTTTGTAAACAATTTACAATATCTCAGCAACTACTCAAGTTACCAACATACTGTCAGCAGCCTTTTATTCATCTAGCTGAGGCCTTTCATGTGAGGCTAAGAAGCTCTGTCTGTGTTACTTGGTTGTTGTTGAGATATTTAGAAAAATGTGAAAATTATATCTGTATAAAATATCATAAAAACAGTTAATATCTATTAACCTGCACTACACAAAGGTCAAATATTAATTCAGTTGAGTTTGTATTTTGTGAGTTTTAAGATGAAATATTTTAAAACCTTGTATATAGCATGATTTTTGGAATTATTGATGGAAATATGACAAGCAATATTTGACTCCTAGAGGCGTCAGTAGGAGTTAACTGCAGATGCACCTGGAGGTGTCATTCAGATGTAATCGAATGTTATTTGTCAGGGTATAATAATAGCCCAAACAACTATCATCAATCTATGAGGTTGCACTTTTACCCACTGTTGTGTTACATTGGAATTAGTATGTATAAGTTGGGTGAGGTATGTTTTTTGCATGTGGGATGTGCAGGAGGGGCTTGCTCTTCTGAAAAAAACAATTATTTTGTGATTATCAAAAGTGTTTTCTGGTTATTTTTTTTTTAAATAACAGTATTCAATTAAAAGCTATTCAACTGATCATCATGAATTAAAGCTACTCCTAGCTAATGTAAGTGCTAATTTTAATTCATTAAAGGTAAAAGGCCTAACATCATCCTAGTCCACTTCAGTTTTATATGAAAAGAAGGTCACGTCATCCAAGTTATTTATTTTTTAACATTTCCTTAAATTTCTTAAAACCCCATTAATTTACCTTTTAAAGTAGCAATAAATGTACCATAGTTTACTTAAAAGTGCTCCGTGTATATTCTTATTTTCTAAGAAAGAATATGTAGTAACAGAGAAATACAGTCTTTCCTCTCTCTACACTGATGCTTTTACTTACACAACAAGACTTCAGTTCTACTTACACAACCAGACTGATGATAATCACCAAATAGCTGTTACATTGTGATGACACTGAATTTTTTAACATGTTGTTCATGAGTCTCTCCATCTTTAGACCTAGGAATATTACATAATCTGCACTCCATAATTAATTTCATGTTTAACCAGTTTCACGAATTTACCCATGTTTCATAACTAGGCTCATTAATTCTTTTAAACATTTCATTCATAAAGAAAGTGACTTGTAAAATTAAAATCAATTGCCTCCAAATATTCTTTACAAAGAAAACCTCCTATACTTTCTAGATGTTAGACAATAAGTATGTAATCTGTCATCCACATCATTATTTCTTCTTCTTTTCCTTTTTATTGTTCAGTAAGATAGCATTAAAATCATTATTCCTGATAAACACAAAATTACAATTCTCCCATAATCCCATCCTTATTTTAGGGATTGTAGGGTTTAGTTATTAATACATCTCCAACATTTTGATTTCTATTCAAGATCAGTAAATATTTTATGTATTTATTTGCCTTTCTTACTGGAAAAATCCAACTTGGCAAAGTTTCTTTTTAGTGCAGGTCTAAGGAGAAAAGCTACAACACAGAATACAAGTATAGAATAGCAATTACATTGACACAGCTGAACATAACAGACAACTGTTCACAGATAAACTTAAAAGTACTGCATGAGAAGATTTCAGAAAAAAGAACAGAGGATAAAATTAAAAGAGATACATGCATATTATACCTAATTGAACAACTAATTGATTCATAATCTTGATATGTGAATTCAAAACTAAAGAAGTTACCACAGAGCAGGTGTCAGGCCCTTAGGGATGAAAAACAAATACCTCCTAGAAAACAATGAATTGTTAACTGTGAGTTTGAGAATAATGTGACCAAATGAACGAAAAAGCAAACCTACACATACTAAACCCGAGAGTACTGTTTCTCGGAGTATTCCCTTTTTTCAGAGATACAGCAATCTTAGAGTTGGCATATATACATTTGGGGGGTGTGGCTGTTTACCCTTTACATTGGCAGAGGCAGTAGTTCTTCCACCCTTGCAAAAAAAACAACTTTACAGATAAATAGTTATATTCAGCATATGCTGTTCTCCTGCATTTTCATAGTTATTATTTGTAATATGTGGTTTGCATTTATGAGTACTGGAATTACAATATGGGACCAAACAGCCAAATATAGTATATCATCCAATAAACAGATGTTTAATATTAATGACTTAAGGCAAATAATCACACCCTTGCTTCTGGAATAATTCTTCAGACTATTAAAGTTTAATGTTAATGCCCTGAAATACTCATGTTTTGTTTGTTTTTCATCTTTGCTTCTCTTGTGAACCCTTTCACTAATAGTTTGGTCTTTCCTTAAAATATCCTCACTAGCTTTTCAGGTTCTGGACCTGGCAATTAATGCAGAGTACTAAAGCACTGACTTGTTAAGAAGCTGCTTCATGTTATAAGGGTTCAGGGTCTGAATCTTTTCACATTCATTTGTCCACCTTGAGCAAGTCACAAAACCAGACAATGATTTGGGCCAATTGGGAATCTGGGCTTGGTCTGCACGTGGAGCGCATTCATTTCCCTTTTCCTTAGATTCATGGTTTCAAATGTTCATAGCTAATTACTAGGCTAGCTTTCTTAATAGACCATTATAAGCCTAGCCAATTTGCCTCCCAAGGTGAAAATCAAGCACCGTACTTTATGTCTGGCAGTCAAACACCTTAACCATTATACCAATCTCTAATCATTATGTATCATCATGGAAACATGGTTTAAAAATGCAGAAAGCACTCCCTCTACACCAGGATTTTAGGCCAACCATGCCTTTATACCTGATGGGAACTGCTTGTGGAGTATCCATATTTGTTAAGGCCAATTAACTTGAAGCAGATTCCTAGACACACACAAACAACTTATTGAGATACAAATCACACTAAATAAAGCCAACTATCAGACTGTAGAATATTACAGGACCACCTCAATGCCCTCTGAAAGCCATGTTTGATTACTTATTATACTGGATAATCTTCAAATACATACTCCATAATCTTAGGAGACTTTAACTAGCTTTCTATACCTTGGGATACATATATCACAAATGCAGGTTTTGCCCCAAATTCCTTGATTTCATAAACAAGAACTCCCTAGACTAAATAGCAAACAGCCCAGTACAGGAAAAATATTCTTGATCTGGTCCTTACAAATATAGCATCTATAAGAATTATTTCATTGGTATAGCCTTTCTAGTTAAATCTGACCACAAACTGCCAACCTTCTCCTTCAAAATCCCCAGATTATCAAATGTAAATGCTACAGTATTTAAAGGCTTGAAAGGTACTTCCTCCTACAATTCTATGATGAAGTCTCAAAATTTAAGTATAACTGCAATCCCCAAAATGTTGACATGGCTAGTAGTTATGCAAATACATTCTATACTCAGCTAAATAAATCTACTAACCTGACATGACTCATGCTGGAGGGATAAATTCCTGTCCCAGAGACTTCCCATGCTCTGGAACAGACTGCCCATTCATGTCAAACAGAGCTCCTCATTAGCCCTCTTGAAATCTTGACAATTGGATGGGAGATAGGAAATTCACCCCGGGGATCACTTCTGTGGCTCTGCTTGACAGGGGCACAGGAAAATAATTTTCTTGGGTGGCAAAAGCCAGGTAATGGTTTTGGCTAGGCTTATATAGGCCCGAGGGCCGATAGCCTAGTACTTACCTATGAACCTTTGACAGTTTATACCACAAAAAAATGGAAAGTTCAAAATCAAACCAAGGTGGTGGTCCACAACCATAAATAAGCAATACAATAAAAGAAAAATGCTTTTTAGAATATATAGTATAACTAAAGACTAACAAATCAGGATCAACATGAAAAAAATATTGAAGGAATTGAAAAATACCATCAGGAAAATAAAGGCATTCCATGAACTTAAACTAACATTAGAAGCTAAGGACAATTATAAATTCTTCTTTATTTACAAATGTAAATTAAGGAATAACACCCAATATTGCTCAAAGCTTATTGAAAATGGCACCATCTGCTCAGATCTGCTCAGATCTACTAGATACCACAAATATATTAGTTGCACAGTTTACCCCTGTGACAGGTGTACAAAACCCACATATTCCAAAGGATCTCAAACCCTCGATCATCGCAAAATAACACTTTCTAAAGATACTTTCTAAAACAAACAAACAAAAAAAATCCATCCTCCATGGGACTTGATAGCATTTTTGGCTGCCTGATGAAGAACACTAAACATGCACTGGTTGATTAATTCCTATGGCTATTCAGCCTGAGATTAGACACTGGCTTTCCACCTGAGATTTGGCTTTAACAAATAAACATATCACAGCAGGGAGACAGATTCACCGTGCAAAGACAACCCCTTCTCGAAACAATTTTCCCTCCAAATAAAACAATGTAGCATACTATCTTCCTTTAAAAAGGAGTTAGACGACTGGATCATTATTCACAAATTCACACCCAGCACAACTGGTTTATCAGTCCTTGAAAAAGTGAGGTACGATCTATGGGTTGATACAGGTAAGGTATAAATGGCCACTTGGTCCATTTAACTTATATTTTCTATGATTCTATGATGATTCTGTGCTTCTGTGCTACCTCTGAAACTGTGAACCAAAGAACCTAAAACCACAAACTGTTCAAGTGGAAACCAAAAACAAAACTCAGAGCAATCTACTGAAAAGGTGGGCCACTGAAGTAAGGAACTTAAAAGTCTAATGGTGGTTTACATGAAAATGCTGAATGAACATTTATCAACACTAATCGTGGATTCATTTTTTTAAGTTCCTTACTTCAGTGGTTCGTCTTTTCAGTGGATTGCTCTGAACCTAAGAACCTATTCTTAGTCCAAAAACAAATAACCTTATCAGAGTTGAACTGAGCTCAGTTGACAGTCCACATTCAACAGTAAGTTGTGAGGTTTCCTCTCCCTGTTTTTTCACCATTTCACCATTTCCTCAATATCAGGACAAATATTCCATTTCTCCAGGTAAATTAACTACCTTTTTAGTTTCAAGAACTTCAATTACCTGACTGTCTTGTGGCAATCCACTCAAAAACTTTCTACTATGCTGCACCTAGTGACTTTTTGCAGAATTATCTTTATTGTGGCGAAGCTTGCCAGAACCAACATACATAAATTTCACACAGTCCCTTTTAAAGTACTTATTTGCTGATGGCATATTGAGTTGCATAGTGGTTATTTGCATTGAATAATTGGTTTTCAATATGTTTTACCTTCCTTTTTCCACTTGTAGTTTTACCTTGCTCTTTCATCCCAGATTCAAAATAACCAGTTTATGGTTGATATCCTGAAGTGGTTTAAAAGAATAACAGTGTTTAATTGTTTAAGCTGTGTCATTTACTTTATTCAGAAAATGTTTTTTGCTCATGTGCATACCTTTTCTTATATTTCGCAATACCTCATATACTGCAAACCCAGACCTTGGAGAGCAGTTATCCTAAAAAGCATCAACAAAGATATACAGAAAGCATACCTGTCCACTGGGGACTCCATAATGATGACGCATTCAAAGTTACAACAAGAAACAACTTTCTTCCAAAGCAGAAGTATTACTAAGAGCTTGGCTCACTGCCTGATGCCCTTGGCTTTCTTTACTGCTATCAATAATATCATTGGACAGTAATGTGCCCTTTCACCACCCTCTGGAAACTGCTGACTGACATTCTGAGTGTGACAATACTGCAGTCAGCCGTGTCTCAACATTCCACAATGGCTGGAAGAAGATGGAGAAGTAATCAGCTGAAGAGCAAGCTCTAAATCTTCAGAGAAATCCAGCACTTGAGCCACATCCACGTTTTTCTCCAGTTGTGTCACTAAATGTAGAGCATGCATCATCTTCCTCAGGTTGGGAGTCAGTAACTCCTAACTTTAGTAATTGCTGCACACAATAACAAAAGTAACCAGTTTCACTGTCTCCATATATAGTTCCATAATCTCCCACTGCACCCAGTTTCCTTCTGCTAGGATAGGACTCCTACTGGGAGCTATCCCTGCAGTGGCATTATCTGATCAGTGCAAGTTAAAGCTATTTTGTATGGTAGGCTGAGTTTTGTTCTAAAAGTCATATGGGAGAATAAGTAAGTATATCTTCAATGCCCTCATGTAGGCAAAAATGTAACAATGATAGGGGATCAAGCCAAACTAAATACTTAATATTGTTTTCTACTGTTCTTTTTGCGTAACAGGCTCATGGCTGTGACAACAAAGCCAAACTGCTTACTATTCCCAGTTTCACTAATATAACCTGAAAGCAGCAATGAGCTTCACGTGCACCCAACAAAAAATACTTCCCTTCAGGAATTAATGTGTGTTTTCAGAAGGGTTTTCTGAATTCTGACTGACTCACAGTACACTTAATGAATAACATGTTACTTGGACAGATGAAGTCTTGTATGTCTTTGAAATGGCTTACTGTTGTTGTGGAACATTTGTTGTTAATTTACGGCTTGTGTATGTGCCTCAGATTTTCTTTGTTCCATACCATTTTACTGAGTCTTCAATCTAAGACACATTTGACTTTGCTAATATGAAAATATAAAACCAAAATAAATCAGATTTAATATTCACTGTGCAGCTGTGCTCACTCGTTTGTGGAAAAGGTTACACATAACTTGTTTACATGAGAAGTGTAAAGAAAAAGATTACTACCAGAAATCTATATCTGTTAAATGGTTGACGGTCACTTTACTATACAGACAGTATCACTAATGTCACCTGAAGTTCACTATTTACAAATAACCAAAGAAAAAACCTTCTATAAAATGAAATAAAAAAGATTAAACAGAAGTAGACACTTATGTGGAATAATATTACTAGTAAATAGCTGAATAAATCAATTCCACAAGAATAATACATTTATTGTATCATTATTGTGGAAAAGTAGTAACGCAGTTATAAAATACTTATCTCATATGTTGAGATTGATATGTATACCCAGATACAGAAAAGTACGACCATGCGCATGTGAACACACACACACATACAATAAAGGTTTAGTTAGAGTTCACTGTCAACAACTTTATGAAAGAACAAAACTTGCATTTTCTAACTTGGTAAGTAGTCATCCAAATAAAACTGTGCCTGCCATCTCGTAACTATAGCTCAGCTCAAACTAACTGTGCTTCTTATTACAGGTATGAGATGCAATACAAGTCCTGATGCAACCCATTGATCTACCCTTAACCCACTCCTCAATGTGCGGGGTTGTGCGCTACCTTGGAGAAAGAGAAGTACTCTCAATTGTAGCTAGAATACAAGCTCCCTACTCACGTTTAAATTTTTGCTGCCCTCTATGTTCTCAGACTTTCTACTGGCACCCAATCAAATATTTTGAATTTGAAGATTACAGGAATTATTCATGTAGCATAACTGAGGAGTTAATTTCATAATAGTACTATGGCAAGGTATTTGAAGTTACTGAGACCACACTTTGAAAATGTTGATATTATAACAGGCCTCTACAGAAATATGCTGCAAGACAGAAGCTGTTGTCATTGTTCTATACTGGTATTCAATGACTATTTTATTGAATTTAGAGACATCACACTGTGAAGTACCAAAAGCAACGAAAACTGGCCTGTAAAACATGTACAAAGAACATCTTTATTCAGAAAACAAAACTGTAAGGTTTTACATAAAACTTTATGTAAAGTATTCCATTTTAGTTTAATTTAATTTAAATGTATTACTTGAATTTGTCTGACTCCTAGAAGTGCTATTTACAGGTAACAAGATGGCAAATGTTTCTCTTTTGCTACTTCAGTAAGTGAACACTGAGAAGATTATTATGTTGTAAGAATTCCTGATCATTCAGAGTACAACATTTCGGAAGTGGTAAGAGGTATGACTCAGGAAGTGTTGTAAACTAAGGCAGTAGTACCCTTCGTTTTTTTAGTTTTAGGTTCTTTGAAATAGGTTATTTTTGGTTTCTCTGCAGCTCATTAAAAATTTTGCAGAGATCCTTCTTATTCTGTTAAATATCCCATATCCATTATATTAAAAGTGGTACTGCTTGCAGTTTTCAAATTGTCATAGACCTATGGCAGCAAAATATTTGATCTACTCTTGCATATGATTTCACAATGCAATTTCTTTTTGATTTCTTGTTGCTATATTTCCATTTTTTCAGACATCCTACAAATGCATTACACTTTATGTCAGCCACCAAAGTTGTACTAAAACATTATAATCATTATAAATGACTGCACCTCCCAGCTGTTGTAAGTTTGTGCTATACAGCCAGCCACTTAGATGTCAAACAGCAGGTCATTATATTTGATATAGCATCATCACCAACCCCCTTTTTCCCATTTTTCTACATGGGGTCAGGGTATTGTGTTAACTGTCACCACAGATCCTCTTTTACACAACCCATCCATCTCTTTGCTGGATGTTCTCGTTTCCTCTTACCTTCTTTCTGTCTGTCCTAAATCTTCTTCACCAGACTGTCTTCTGCTTTTCTGCATGTGTCCAAACCACAGTAATCTGTTCTATTATATCTTTTCTGTAATTGGAGCTACTTTGGCTTCTGCTCTTATGTCCTTATTTCTTTGCCTGTCCCGCAGTGTGCATCCTACCACCTTTCTCAGGCACTTCATTTCCATCGCCTCTACCTTCTTCAGCTGTTCTGCCTTTAACTGCTCAGGTTTCTGTACCATACAGTAGTACTGGTTGCACCACTGCATTGTACACCTTACTTTTCAGCTTCTTTGGCATTCTTCTGTCATAGACTATACCTGAGACTCTATGCCAGTTGGCTGCAGCTCCTCTGATTCTAGCTTTGACCTCTTCATTCAGACTTCCCTTTTCCCTCAACCACCCCTCACAGATATTCAAAGCTATTTACCTGTTCCACTATCTTCCCTTCTATCTCAATTCTTAGCTTCTTCTGATTTCCCCAGTTTGCTGCCATTACCACTGTCTTATGTGTGCTTAGTTTCATCCCATGTGCCTTCAGTTTTGCATTCCATTCCCCTATCCTTTGTTGAAGTTCTTACTCAGAGTCTGTCTGTAATGCCACATTGTCTGCATATAGTAACTTTGTTGATCTGTCCCCTACAACCTGTTTGCTAATGTAGTCCATCACCAGTATGAACAGCACTCGGCTCAGAGCTGAACCCTGGTGTATACCCACTCCACTGGAAACCCTCTGTGAGGCCAAGTACTGTTCCTACTTGAGTCATTGGGCCCTTGTATAGCCTGCACTAATTCTACCAATGTTTCTGGGACTTTGAACCACCACAGTACCGCCTAGATTAGCTTTCTTGAGACTTTGTCATATGCTTTCACCAAGTCTAGGAATGCCCAATTGGACTCTTTTCTAATCTCTACCTTCTTCTCAACTATCTGTCTCACTTTAAACATCATGTCAGTTGCACTGCATCCTAATCTGAATCTGAACTGCTCATCTCCCATCTTACATTCTGCTTCTCTTCGTAACCATTTATCACTCACCCTTTCCAGAACTTTCATGCAATGCGATAGGAGTTTGATGCCTCTGTACAGTACTGTAATTGTACTGGAGAAAGGTCATTTTCAAGACTTAAAAATATCAAAAATCAATTAAGAAGCACAATGACCTAGACGAGGTTGTCTTCATTGAGTATTTTGTGCATCGAAAATGAGACCTTCAGAAAAATAGATTTTGATGAACTTATAGAAGAATTCTGTGTGAAAAAGTTTAGAAAGAAATTCTTCTAATCTACTATTTCATTTTAAATGTATACTTGGATTGAATCAGTTCTTAAATAAAATAACTATTAACATAAAATTTAATATGATCTACAATTTGATATTTTTTTTTTGTGATCTGAATTTTGTTTGAATGAAGTTCCATTTTTGGTTTAGTTTAAGACTTAAAATTCATAATAATTCATACTTAAACTTTAAATGTGAATTATTATGAAATAAGTTTATCTGAATTGAATTTGGTTTAATCTTCAATGTATTGAATATATTTAATTTAATTTGATAGAAAATATGATAATTTTTATTGCGTATTTTATTTTCGTAGTCAAAGATTTTCATTATTTGAATTTTGTTTCTTTGTAAATGTTGTGTGTTATGTTTGATTAGTTATTGTTACAAGTACTATATATGGTGCTGAGAATAAATGTCCAAATAAGTGTTCTCGACTTTTTTTTATTTATTATCCGTGCCACATTTTTTATAAAGGTTAGTACCAATCACAACATGTTTCATTTAACATATTGATATATATCACAGTAATGATGTATTTTATTAACTCTCATGTAATTTACAAACTTAAAAATGGGAGGTGAAAGGGCCTCATAAGTGGAATAGCCTAGGGCCTCTTTTCATCTAAATCCGGCCCTGTCTGTACTACCCACAGTTGTGGATATCCCCTTTGTTTTTGTACACTGGCATGAGCATGCTTATTCTCCAGTCATCTGGGATATGCCTTTCTCCCCACACTGTTATGAGTACCCTCAGGAGCCATTTCTCCCCTGACTCACCCAGCATCTTTATCATATCTGCTGTGACCTCGTCTGAACCTGCTGCTTTCCCTGACTTCATTTTCCTTAGTGCTATTCTTACGTCTTTTAGGGTGGGCTCTTCTTCTTCTCTCATCATAGGCTGTTTCTGGGGAAGTACAGCTTCTGTGGGGTTTTCTTCATTCAGAAGCTGCTGAAAATATTCCTTCCATTGCTTTTGATGTCCTGTGGACTGGTGAACAATGTGTCTATCTTCTTCATCTTTCTGTCTTTGCCTTGCAACCTGATATAGTTTCTTTGTACCGCCTACTGTGACTTTCCAGAAGATGGTAGAATGCCTCTGATGCCCTATTCTTTGCTATTGCAACTCCTTTCTTAGCTTCTTTGTTAGCCAACCAGTATTCCTTCCTAGCCTGGTTGCTCTTTTCTATCTCCCATTTTTTCCTGCACTCCTTTTTTCTTTTGATCACTTCCTAGACTTCTGCATTCCACCACCAGCTTTCCTTATGCACCTTATTTCCACACCTGGCTCGGCCACATATTTGTTCTGTAGTCCTAAGACATGCTGTTTTGAGGAGCTGTCACTCTTCTTCAACTCCACCTATTTCCTCCTCTTCTTGGGGTACTAGAGCCCTGACTTATTCCTTGAACTGTTGTATATTCTATCCCGCCAAATTCCAGGTTTTCAGCCTGGTCTCTGTTGACCTTAGAGCTTTCCCTGACCACTGCTTGCAGCTGATTATGGCAACCAGTGGTTTATGCTGTGGGCTGACTGTTTCACTGGGGGTGACTTTGCATTCATAGATTCTACCACAGTGCTGTTTCCTTACTAGGAGGAAGTCTACTTGAGTTACATGTTGTGGTCTTGTGACTCTCTCTCTCTTTTTGAACCATGTGTTGGCTACTATCAAGCAATTTGCTAGACAGAAGTCTAGAATGGCTTCTCCTTCTTTATCCCTGTTGCCACATCGATGTGGACAGAGGCAGTCCTCATATCCTGTTCAGTCTGTCCCGATGTGTGTATTCAAGTCACTCATTATCAAGACCAATTCACGTTGTCCTGTTTTATCTAGTAGGTCCTACAACTGCTGTATGAAAGCACTCTTTTCTTCACTATCACAACTCTGCTCTGGGGCATAGGCTGAGAGTATGAATACTGCCCTATCATTACACTGGTAAACACTACTAAAAACTCCTGATGTCCACCACAGCAGTAAAACTTAATAGTAAAATCAAAACTTTAATAAAAAGAATATAACATAAAATAAGCAGTCCTTAGTCTTCCGATAAGCGCTTTCGGCAAATAAGCCTTCCTCAGATCGTATTATCATACAATCTGAGGAAGGCTTATTTGCCGAAAGCGCTTATCGGAAGACTAAGGACTGCTTTTTTATGTTATATTCTTTTTATTAAAGTTTTGATTTTACTATTACGTTTTACTGCAGTGGTGGACATCAGGAGTTTTTAGTAGTGTTTGCCTTTTCTCTTCCTCATTGGTGTCCTACACAGTGTAAGAATTTTTTTTACCTTTTTACCTATCATTGCACTGGAGTCTGATTGCTATGATTTTGTCATTAATTCTGATGATAAATGACAACTCATACTTGACATATATTAATATATTTTTTATATATGTACCTGTGCTTTGTTAGTAACTTATCAGCACATCTGCTGGTTTGCATTGTATTTGACTGTATTGTAGCCTTTGTGCAATGGGAAAAATATGCACACTTTGCATACACTTACTTCTAAGGGGGATAATGATATTCACCACCACAAAGTGTTAATTCTGTTTTTCTGTGGTGCTTGAGTAGTAATTAAGCAATAACCAATGACGTGGTGTGGTATATTGAAGATTTACCCACGGTTGGTGTGGTTTAATCACGAGGGCGAAGGCCGAGTGATTAAACAAAGCCAACCATGGGTAAATCTTCAATATACCACAACCATGGAGTCGGTTATTGCGATTATACAATGACATTATTTAAGAAAAAAAAAACTTACTTTTCTTAAATAATGTCTTTGTATAATGGTGGATTGCTGTTCTTCCTTTGGTTGTGGTATACGGATTTTGCTTTTTGATGTACTACCCATGCGTATGGAACTTGCGTTCCCATGCATACCCAGTACATCAAGACTTTGAAACAGAAGCAATGGAGAAAAGAAAGTCTCCGTTGCTCTGTTTTCTCTTTTTTTTTTTATTGTACAAAAAAAAAAAAGATTTAGGGGCAGTTTATACCAACGGAAAAAAGTCCGGGTGACCGGACCTTTTTCTGTTGGTATATTGTAGGATTTACAATGGGCACGCTGATTGGGCTGGCCAATCAGCGTGTACGTTTTAAAATATTAATAGGGAGGAATTGTATAATAAGAAATACCATAAGTCATATGTCTCAGAGCACCTCATCATTTAAGTCCAAAAAAATGTTATGATTAAGTTAACATCATCAGAAGCCAGAATATCTGGCATTAGGTTTCAGAACCGTAAGGCTACTTTCATGTCTTGAGTTAGCGTAAAAAGTATAGTTGTCTAAACATAGAGCTTCTTGTAATAGCCATTGTTAAAAATAAAGCAATACCATTCCCAGATGGGAAAGAACAATTATATATAGAAATTATGTAAAAAGCCATTCCTAGAAGGGAAAGATTTAAAAAATATATACTAAGAATGAAATAAAGATCCTGGAGGACCAGGTGGTACATATAAAGCACCCCTACAGATGTATACATATTTCAAGAAAATGTGAGTATGGTAGAGAATGTGTGAGAAGTTAATACCACAATTTAAAAGGAACAATTTAGGAATTAGAAGAGGAACAAAGTATGCTAAAAAGGGAAGTCCAGGAACAGATAGAGCAGCACAATTTTCACATTTGAGAGGATGATACAGCGGAGCAGCAGCAAAATCGATTATGTAAATAATCAGCCGTGGCATCAAAATATAAAAATTACTGAGCTTCAAATAAAATGGCAGAGAGAGAGAGAGAGAGAGAGCTAAGGGGGTTTGTTATGGGTCTGCTTAAAGATTGCTGGCTGAGATGGCTGAAAGGAAACATCTGAAAACAGACTGAATTCTCAGAGCTTGCAGAGTTAAAAGAACAGTCGGTCACCCAAGGGGGTGCAGTTTACTTGTTAAGTAGTCAGCTAGTCGGCAGAGTGAACTGTTTCTTAAATAAACTGAAAGCACTCTTTGTCACACACTGGAGGTGGTGGAAGGAGGGAGGCTGAGTGCTTCTGGGATTGGGTTTTAATGTCAATATTTTCAGATATACTAAATGTTTTAGGGTTAGGAACTGGAGTGTGTGAGTGAGTGTTTGAGGGTTAGAGTTAGTGCAAGGGCTAGGGGGCTAGATTTAGTGTTGTACATGAACGCTGATGCATGTAAAGTGTGTCTGAGAGTCTTATGCAGTGATATAGTTATGTAAATGTTTTTTTCCTAAAGAAGGATGTTGGGATTATGGTCAGGAACAGGATTAGGAAAAGTCATATTAGTCTGTGCATTTCTGAACTATGCAAAGGTAACATACAGAAGCGATGAGGCACAGTGTTTCTTTGTGTTTCCCCCAGCCAAAATCTCCCACAAGCATACCACCTAATTGTCAAGATTTTCTCAGAATGTCCAGATTTTTGCCTCTTATGTTTGGTCTGTTCCTTGTAACATTTGTGATTTCCTAGCAAATCACTAAGGATTGAAGTCACTAAATAATGACATACATTTGAAATTCAGACTTTATATCCTTCAGAAAATGCATGCTAAAGCAAAACATGTTAATCTAGCAATTTCTAAGTTTATGAGAACAACATTTAAAATAAAATCTGTCTCCACATGGGCCTTTGCCCACCTCACACCCCCATTACTTTTAGCTTTGTCCACATTTAAGTAGTTGAGAGATATGCAGTCAAGTAACAGTTGTCTTTTCATTATAAATCATCTAAATACAGCACAGAAAGAAACATGAATTTCAATGCAGTGTAAGTCTAATAGAAAATGTCCCTAACACATAATTGTGGCACACATCTATTGACTATACCTTGAAACCTCAGGCACATTTCCTAAAAATTTCAGTGTTGTAGCCCAAAGAATGGTTGTACAGTACACTGTCAGAATTTTAGAATGCCAGCCATATCATAGTCAAATATTGTCCCCACAACATTCCACAGTATGCCAAGGAGACTTCAAACCACCTAGACAAAAAACGTTTTCTAACCATAGCTGTCTTGTTAGGGTTCAACACTCTTCTCTCCAGCATTCATCTATAAAGAATACCAAGATGTCAAAGGATTTCAGATGTCACAGAAAAACACCCAAGTGTAAAATTGCAAAAAAAATGTGTCAGGCGTGACTCCGAAAACAGTATGAGGCCGGCAAACAATCCATTCATAAACTTCAAAGTAAGACATATTTTGGGTCTGTGGAATAATGTTAAAAAACAAGAATTTCCAAGCATTTCAAACAGATTCTACTTTCTTACATAGATGCAAAACATGTCACTTTCAAGTTCACAGGGGATATATTAACAAAGCCAGTATTTTCTTATTTATTGAAGCTAAACTTCTGATGTTTGGCTTTCACGAGAAAGCTTTCCTAGCAATATTATTAACATTTTGCTACAAAAAAGCAATGGTGCCAAAATGATATGCTCAAAATATGTTGCCTTCAGAACATTGTAAGACACATCAAACACAATCTTCAGGGATCAAATTAAAGCATTTTGTTTTGGTAGAAACATTAGTTATTCAGCATATTTCCAAATGCATCCTTCTGTAATGGCAGCCTAAGATGTGTACTGACAATTTTGAGGTTTCATCCTGAAAAGTGTGTGTGTTTCTTTTAAAGATGCTTCTGTATTGTCCTCAGCACATTTTTATCTCATAAGGTAGAGTAAAGATGGGTCAAGTGTCCCTGCAAAAAATCCCCGAATTCTCCTTTCTGGTAACCATGCCTCAGAGACAGGTAAATGCCTTCCTTTCTAAGATCTGCTAGTCTGACACTTTGCATATCTTCAGACGTGTTTCCAAAGTGACACAATTTTGCCTCTTTTTAGGAGGGAAGAGACTAAGCACCTCACAGGACTCAGTGTGTATTGATTGTATTATATTTCAATTTTAGAGTGCCTACTGTGTAGATATTTGTTGTCAGCACTGGGAAGTGTAATCTTAGCTAGAGGCAGTCAGATTATTCTGTAGCAAATGCTATTATACCATTTCACGTTTTTCATTCATGCTGACCATCCTCTTCTTACTTTCCTAACCAGAGTATTTTTATTATTTTTTATTTGTTTTATTAATTTATTAATATCAAAGGTGCATGGCTGCCTTTTCACTAAGGTATAGGTATACAAAAACATTGAGGGATATCTGTTGACTGTTGTGTAATGCAAGTCTTTATGACAAAGAACTTCCTCCATTCAAATTACCTTTTCCATTTGATGTGACATCTTTACACCTGACATCCTCTAAGAACTCGTCACACCAGGAGTAGTTAGTAAAAACCTATGACATTTTCCTTGGCCTCAAAAGTCTAATAGTACTGAAAGCAGAAGTTTCAGCCAGATCAGCTTAACTGTGTGCATAAAGAAGTCCCATTGTGAACAGTCCCATTCATTACTGGGGTACAGATGACTAGGGGCCACATGAGGCAGCGACAGGGTCTTCTAATTGATTTCTGAGCAGCCCAAGCTGCTGAGCTCTACAAATCTAATAAAATTGGTGTGGCATGAAGAATTTGGGTGCTGATCAGACAAGCAGCAACCTAGGGCAAGACTCCAAACAATGCATATGCAGTATTGATTCAAGGGTCTATTGGAGACAGTAAAGACAGTGCAACCCTTGCCTCCTGCCTCCATTTCCTTCACTTAGGCAACAAGAGGGCCAGTAATCTAATTCTAGAGTACACTGGTAATGGCAGTAATGACAATAGCATTTCGCAGCCACTGGGGATGTCAATGCTGCTACCAGCTTCCAAGTTCCACATAGTGTGAGCATCAGCAACTTTATCCACAGTCACACCATGTGGTACAGATAAAAGTATTCCACTAAGCATTAAAGTCAAAATAATAAGAAAACTGCTCCATCATTGTTTGGGAAAACTTTACATTCAGCGATAACTTTGTAAGACATTATAGATATACAGTAAAATATATTATTTTAAGATTATAGAATGTGCAACTATAAAGCCTTGTTCTTCTGAATGTCAGCAGTAAACCACTGTAAAACTGTATTTTCATGGCCATCTCTTATGCCTTTTCAAGGCTATCACACATAGAACTTCTGAGAATTTTTGCAAGAAAAATATACCATTTTTGTATGCACCATGGGACTCTGAAAAAAAAAGCTGAAATGAGCTATCCCCAGTCCTTGACAACATTTAATTTTCTGGGCCAAAATATTTAACTGCCATATTCTGCATCATTTTGTGATATGTAATTACATCTAGTGTCACTTACAGACAAAATTGAAAAATGTATGTCATTTTAATGAGTGAATGAATTGCTGGTGTGTGCGATGTAGATTTGGGACAGCAGGGGGTTGACAAAAGCAGGCTGAAATCAAGGATCATATCCCAAGCCCACACGTACTTGTTGGAAATATCAATTTCTGTAACAAAAAAAAAAAACTAAGGGTAATATTAAAATTCTCTCTCTAATAAAATGAGTGAGTGGAAAAGAATACATTGAGTAAGAAAAAAGAAAATATAGGGAATTCCAGTCAAAGCTGAAGGATCACAGTTTTGAAATTAAACAGAAAGTGACAAACCTGCATCAAAACGTCCTGGTACTTATTTATTTATTTTAAAAATAAAATAAATAAATAAATGGCACTTCAACCAGGTTCTCTCACCCATGACAACTGACAACAGACATCCAGAAATAACCATCTCAGCTAGAGGAAATCGTTGTAAAGCAAATTGCTTTATTCAAGATAGGGTCCACATCAGAAAAAAGACTTGTTTGAGCACAAAAATGTCCACATCAATTTAACACAAACAGTAAAATGCCATGTTTAATTGAAATGCCTTCCTCTTCTCATATGATAAGCAGCATAACAAATAACTCTATAAATCAGACTTCAGAGCAAGTCAGAGATCTCTAAGCAGCTTTAAAATACCTTGCTGTCAGAATACATATGCATAAAAATGGAAAAGAATATATGACAAATTTCTCACAGTTCTCAAAAACAGCATTAATAGAACAGTAAAAATATCAATAGCATGCGATCAAAATAACATAAATGGAGGCATACAAAAAGCTATTATTCAGACTGTGAACAAATGAAAATGTATTTGTAACAGCAGCTGTGTATAAAGTCATAAAGCCAGCAAATGCGGCCATTAGGAATGCAAAACCTAAAATACTTGCTTTTTGTGACACTTTGGAAAATGTGGAAGGAAGAAAGGAGAATCTATAGACATATTTTGGAAAGCTGACAAACCCATTCAGTATAAAAATGGTGGGGAGGGCAATGGACTGACAGTCAGCCAAAGATGTGGGGGAAACAAGGGACTGGCAGTCACCCAGAGATATGGGGGAAGCAAGGGACTGACAGTCATCCAGAGATGTGGAGGAAGCAGGGGGCTGACAGAAGCCCAGAGATGTGGGGGGGAGCAAGGGACTGACAGTCACCCATAGATGTCACGGGAGCAAGGGACTGACAGTCACCCAGAGATGTGGAGGAGAAAGGTACTGCCAGTCACTCCAAGATTCAGACTAAAAACCAGGAGTAGGAAGTTGGTGCAGAGACTACAAAAGTAGACAGAAGTTGGCTGTGGCTAGACATAAAAATTATCCTATCTCTCATCAGAAACTAAGATGTTGGGACGCATACACATTGTACACACATCAGTACAGTTTTTAAAGAGGGGGTAGCAAACAAACCAGCAGTAGGCCCCAGGGGGAAAGTTAAAAAAAGAAAGAAAGAAAGAAAATGACAGCAAGTCGCGCACTGCACAAAATACCTTGATTGAGGCTGCAAAGAAATTTGCTGCTCATCAGACATTTGCATGCTTTGTTTTGTTTAGCCGCTGTCAATTGCAGGGCAATAAGTGGTCAATGATCACTATTCGAAAGGTAGGAAAAAGTCATAAGAAATCAAATTGACTTCCTGGTTCTCTGACGTGACTTTCCCTTACCTTATGTCGGTACAGCTCATGCAATTGGTAGATTGCCGTTGCTGACACGAGGAGATGGGGTTGTAGGGTGATTTATTTTTGTAGACTGTAGATTTTCTTGCTTTTTTAATAACGTTACAGCTGTCTTCATTCTGTGAGGGTTTTTTTCTGGATGTGTCCAGTTCTCCTGCAGCAGGCTAACAATTTAACAGCTGATTTTGATTTATTCACTTTCAGTATTTTTACTCCCTTGTACTAGCACGTTTTGACTCTTTTGGAAATCTAGCTGACAGACAAGCTTTTTTCTTCCCAAATGTAATGTTGCAAATCAGAGCTAGATTATACTTATGAAACGAGGTAGGCATTTTCCTGCATTAAATATTATGGAATGGATGTTAATTTATTTCTACTTAAATGTACCTGGATGTTGTGCTAGCTAGATCTGTTTCAGTTGTACTTCTGAAGTGTCTGGATTTTCAAAATGTTAAGATATTTTGCCTCACATTTTAGTTGGTGTCTCATAAAGTGTGTGTGTGTGTGTGTGTGTGTGTGTGTGTGTGTGTGTGTGCGTGTGTTTTCAGGCAAATCACTGAGAATTGCCATTATTTATGACAGATACTTGAGTTTCAGACTTTATATCCGTCAGAAAAATGCAAGCTAATGCAGAACCTGTTATTCTAGCAACTTTTCAGGTTTATGAGAGCAACATTTTAAATCTGCCCCTGTTTGACTCATCGTATCCTCACTCTTTCTGGCTCTGTCCGGAATTCTTGAGGTAGGAAGTTGAAAGGTACTTTATCAGAACTAAATTGTAGCCCATTTTGACCAACATGATTAGCTAAACAAAGCTGATCTAATTTTCTGATGACTGGTGTGGTATTTTTTGTTAGCAGATCTTTTTATGAGAGTGATTTGTAGGGTATATGTATGATGTGAAAAAGTAAATTTCCCAAGATACTGTATGTCAAAAGATATGAATTAGATGTGGGTGTAACAAGTAAGACATGAACAAAGCATTACTTAACAGGAGGACAGTGAATGTAGTTGCTGAATACATCCCTGGGATTTTACCTGTGTCCCTGATGGACAGGGGCATGGGGTGGTGACTTGTCTAAACATGGGATAAACTCTTGGCTTGGCTTATAAGGGCCTCAGGGACAAAAGCCTAATAACTTTCTATGATCCTATGAATACTGGTATGCATGCGAGTCAAGATTGTGTGTGAATATTATACTGAGATTATTATAGCCAGTGGAATACGACTTTGTTTTTCTTTTTTTTCCAGTATATTTGATTTATGATACACTACTGAGAGGACAAGATTGAAGCACATAAAAAGGCAACTTTGTTTAAGGAGGGAATCTGTTTTAAGGGAAACAGGAGTGTAGCGCTGCTTAAATCTTTCTACCTGGAAGTGAAGTCCTGAATCTACTGAAGAGAGCAGATAAATATAGGTTCATAGGTAGGTACTAGGCTATCGGCCCTAGGGCTTATACAAGCCCAGCCAAAAAGGTACCCTGGCTTTTGCCACCCAAGAAAATTATTTTCCTGTGCCACTGTTGAGCAGAGCCACAGAAGTGATCCCCGGGGTGAATTTCCTATTTCCCACCCAATCATCAAGATTTTTCTTGAAGAGTGCTAATGAGGAGCTTTATTTGACATAGATAGGTAGTTTATTCCAGAGTATGGGAAGTCTCTGGGACAGGAATCCATCCCTCTGGCATGTTCTGTTTATTGTGGTGACAAGGTTTAGGTCCCCAGAGTGTGTAGCTTGGAGGGATTGGGATTTCTTTAAGTGGAGCATGTCCAACAGCTCTGGGTTTGACATAGCTTTGTATGTTAGGCAGAGATCACCTCGGAGTGATATATGACGGAGTAAAGCTGGAGTTTTCTGAGACAGTCTGCATAGGCCATCTGTTTGAGGCCAGTAATCCTCTTTGTGAAGTATTTCTGTGGCCTTTCCAGTTGTTGTAGATGTCTTGTGAGGTACATACCAAAAGGGGAGTTGTACTCTATAATGGGCCTAATGAGTGATGAGCAGAGGGGAACAATGACCTCTTTTTTTCTGGATGAGAAACCTTTTGTGATGAGGTGTGCCATTTAGAAGGATTTCCTGAGTGCTGTGGCAGTGTGATTATCAAAGGAGAGACTACTGTCCACCTGTGTCCCAAGGTCTCTTATCACACTTTTGGTGTTAAGTATACTACTGCCTATGTTGTAGTTCATGGGTACAGAATTTTTACCAAAGGGGATGACAATGCACTTTTTGGCATTGAGCTTGAGACCATGGCTTTGACACCAGGCATCTGTCCCAGTGAGGCCCTGTTGTAGGATGTACACATCGTTAGGAGTTTCGATTATGGCTCCTAGTTTGCAGTCATCTGCGAACTTCATTAGCCAAAGACCTTCTGTGTTAGCCTGTACTTGCTTACTAGTGCTTACTCCTGCTTACAATTGCACTGACTTAGACAGTAATATCTAATGGTTCTTGTGAAGGTGGGGGATTTGGAAGCTGTATGGTGTTGTCATTCATTACAGTAGTAGATACCAAACAGGAGAGGACCCAGGACTGAACCCTGTGGTGCTCTACTTGTCAGTGGTCTGAAGTTGGATTTGGAGTCTGCTACTTTCACAGTGTGGGTTCTGTCAGTGAGCCAGTTGGCAACCCATCTTGTGACATAGGGATTTATACCTAGTTCAGTGAGGTTTATCTATAATTCCAGAGTGGGGGATGGTGTTGAAAGCCTTGGCAAGATCTAGATAGGCTGTGTGAACCACCTTACCTTCATCTATAGCTTTGATGACTGCTTCAAAGAAGTCTATCAGGTTTAGGATACATGATCTGCCTTTTACAAACCCGAACTGGGTGAGGTCCAGAGTTTGGAGATTACCAATGTCTTTGTTTATAAGTTCCATGATGATACGTTCCATGACCTTGCAGACCAGACTGATCAGGCTAATGGGGTGGCAGTTCCTGGGGTCCGGGATGGCTCCACCTTTGTGGAGTAGGATAACCATCACTGTGCACCATTCAGTGGGTACAAAGCCTGAGGTGAGGCTATGATTGAACATGGTACTTAGGTGGGGTGCCAGTTCATTCTATTCTATAGTTCGTGTAGAACGCAGCCTCAGATTTTGTCTGGTCCCATGGATGCTGTGTTCTTGGTTTTGGAGAGTGTGGCTTTTACCTGTGCAGCCGTGATTACAGAAACTTTGCATTCTTCTGGTATAGAGATGGGCCCTTTAGGGGGTGAGAGGGGGGGTAAAGTTAGCACTGAACCTATCTGCCAGGATGTTGGCAATATCAGTTGGGTCTGTATATTTAGTGCCATTGTGCTGTAACTCAGAGCAGATCTGAGTGTTGCCATTGAGATTCTTGACATACCTATAGAATGCTTTGTGGTTGTCTTTAGAATCAGTGGTGATTTTGTTTTCATAACTAGCTTTACTGCTACAACCACAGTTTTTGTCTATAATTTTATGGTTATTAGCCTGTGTTCAGCAAAGTTATGCACCTGTCCTGCCTGTAGTACAGCACAGGGGTGGAATTTAGTTGCCTTTCTTGGATATGAGGGAAATTCTTTTAAAGGACTCTATTTTTCAGGACTTACTTAGGTTTGGCTGACTTGCACATGTCATGGCTATACATTTAATTGAATGAAGAGCAGCTTATTAACCCCCACACACACACACACACACACACATTTATGCACATTAGTGTGTACAAAAGTACAACTTTTCTTTGAAGGTGCATACCATGTGAGGGGAATGTATACTGTTAGCCTCCTGTTTTAAGGTGAGGGCGGCCTTTACTAATAGCAGGTTTATGGTTTTTCTGCATTCCTGTTTATGTCCTGGAAATACATTTCCTCTACATTATTTAATGTTAAGTGAACATAACCCAAAGGCTCAGTTTGGCATTTGCCATCCCTTTTTTCCAAATAGGTAGAACAATTAGGTTATGATTAACCTTAGTGTGTGAGGTAGTACACATATTTGCAAACTCCATACTGAAGTCAATGAATGTGGGTAAGTGTGTCTCTGGATGTCACAGGTGATGTTTAGACTCGTGCAGGTGTGGGTAGTGTTAAGGCATAAATGGTCTCAGGGCTTGGTTGCCTTCTATTTTGTATGATCCTATAAGGCTGATGGGTTTGTACCTTCCAGGGTCCATGAGCGGGTCTGCCCTTGTGGAAGGGTATCATTACAACAATGCCTCAGGATTTGGGGACACAGCCTGTAGCTAGCCTTACGTTTAAGAGTTTAAAGGGGATATCAATAAGGGGGTTTGACATTATTGATTAGACACCCTAGCATGTTATCCCGACCTGTACAATTTGTGCTTTTGGATCTTGAGAGTATCTTAAATACATACTCCTTTGTGTGGGGGACTGATTCATGGATGATTGGATTTGGGATAGAAGCTTCAGGAGAGATGTTTGCCCTGTCTCATCAGTTGGAGTGGGGAGTGATGTTGCAGAAAGGTTCTGAGTAGTGTTGCCAATTATTTCTTAGTCTTCTGACATAGCTGAAGGACTTGTAATTATTCTTTGCTGCAGTCATTAGCCTCAGTTCATGGGATGTTGTGCTGGTCTTTATTGTGGCCTTCAGTTTCTTAGTGAGCTTAGTTTATAATTTTCTCATGCTGAGGGAGGTCTGGTCCTTCCTGGTAATTTAAAACATTTCTTCTTTTTGTTATGTACTTTATTACGTTTACTACCCAATAAGATGGTTTAGTCTTGAATCTTCCATCATATTTAGTCTTGATAAAGACTGCTAGGTCATTACATTGGACTATATGGCCATAAAGAGCCTTTGTGTAACTGGCAGAATAACCAGGGTCAGCTGTAGAAGTATAGTGGGCATATTTAGGAGGTTACTAGACTTACGGCCATAGGATAATAGGATCATAGGAGGTTACTAGGCTATTGGCCCTGAGGCCCTTATAAGCCCAACCAAGAGTTTAGCCCATGTTTAGACAAATAAGCACCCGATGCCCCTGTCCAGCAGGGACATGGGTGGAATCCTAGTGGTATATTTACTGTTTCCCATCCAGGTATCCAGGTTGCGCTTAAAAAGGGGTAAAGAGGTACTCTGCTCGATGTGGAGAGGGAGTTTATTCCATAGATGGGCTTGTCTCTGGGACACAAATCTGTCCAAGTCTTGTTGATGTCAGACCAGGTTGAGGCCGCACATGTGGGTTACTTGAGTGGAACTTGACTTGCGGATATGCAGCAGTCCCATCAAGGTAGGGTCCGTGAATGGCTTATATGCTAGACAGAGGTCACCTCTGAGGACTATGTGTGAAATCAATTAGAGGTACAGGGCTTTTAGCCTGTCTGTGTATGGTAGATGCTTGAGGCCCTGGATTCTCCATTGAGGCCCTGGATTCTAGAGCCTTTTTAAGCCTAGCCGTTCATGCCTTAATAATCTCAACTGTCAATGGAGTCGAACAGCTTTGGTATATGCCTGTCCCTAAGGGTATCTACAGACTGCCCCTGTTCATAAATGCCAGAGGTGACAAACCAGCGGTGAATTTGTGATTTCCATCCATTGGTCCAAATTGCAATTGAACAGGCTTGGATTTCACATGAACATGGAGTCTGTTCCAGAGAAAGGGTAATCTCTGTGATTTCATTGTATAATTGCATGGGGTTTGCTTTCTTAAAGTATCTAAAGAAGGTGGTGTTGCTTACTGGAAGTTTGACCTTCCTAGGGTAAATTGGAGTTCTGTGAGTTCAGTGGTGAAGTCTCTAGGTATGCCATTTGAGGGAATATTATCAGTAATGAACACTGATATCCCCTCATGGTTCCTAGTGGGCTTAAATGCATAGTATATGCAAACCTAGCAAGGAAAGCACTGCTTTGCTAGCATTTGAACAGTATCTCACTATGTACACATACATTAAAGTTCCAGTTCAGGCATTTTATTGTTAAGGCTACTGGCATTGAGAAGAGTCACATTGATACTGACCACTCTGGCTTTACATGCACTTGTTAAATTGGGTTGTTCATAAGGTGGACTCTGCCTAATAAAGCCAGTATGCAGAACCCCTTGCACGAGAGATGCAGAATGTTGTCTGCAGAGCAAGTAAGACTATCAATCATCTTGTCCCAGGGTGATACAAACTGGATCTCCCTGGATGACACCAGCTACTTATCCAGTTGTTGAAGCCAGTTACTAGGACATGATGATGATGCTTACGATGATGATGAGTTACTAAGACATTGCTACCAGCTGGAATGTGAGTGCTAGACACTGTAGTGTTAATACACAGTATCAGCTCATTCATTTGCCTGTTCTGAAACACTGGCCAGTCATTGCTAACAGCATACTCTTGGTCTGACTGCAGAGTTCCTGGATCTCGTTTTCAAGGCAGGATTGAACAGGAAAAACTGGACAAGGGCAGGGGAACTATTAGACAAGCCATGGTAACACTGTAACTAAATGCTAATCATGTCAGCATTTGTTTGTTAGACATCTGGGGGCCGTGTCACACTGTATTAAAATGTAGTCTTAAATGAGCATCTGGGTAAAGCACCATTGGAGTGAAATCTGTCTGAATGTAAATGAAATGGCATTTTCTATTTTCCATGTAAGGAAGATGCACCTTTGTACTGAAATGCCTATATAGTTTTATCATGTAAGTGTTTCCCATCCTGGCATATAACTGCCGGTGATCAGTTTAGAGAGCAGAATTATGAAGGGGACATGGCCTGGGGAGCAGCTTCTAAGGGAGTGGGTTGACCGCAACATGTTGATTCGGGTGTGGCTTGATGGGGGGGGGGGGGGCAGCAGTCCAGGAGATTGAGTACAGATTTGAAAATCTTGGCTACAACCCTGATCAAAAGCACAATCTGGTGAAAGAACAACAATGATCCAAAACTATAAGGAATGTCAGTATAGGATGTGAAGCAAAAATCAATGCAAGCCAGAAGTCAATACACAAACTTATAAGAAGCACTAGCACAAAAACTGAGAAAAACACAGAAAAGGAAAGCACTAGCACAAAAACTTGAGAAAAACACAGAAAAGGAAAAATTAAGAAATGCCCCTAAAAACACAACGGTACTTGAACACAAAGATAATGTAATATGTTTTATTGAACTAGGATAGGTTTTGCAATTAATTGAGATTTCAGTCTGAAATGAGCCCTTCATTGGGACTTATAAAGTTATTAATTTTAGATTCAGTACTCAAATATTCACCTATGGCTAGAAAGGGAGCACTTAATTTCTTTTCTATAGGCTAAAAAGGCACTTGAAAAATGCAACTGTAGAAAGAAAGTATGCAGCTCGGATACTTAACATGACAACTACACCACAGAGACAGACACACTGCTTGATTCCAAAAGACTTGGTCTCAGTGTAAGTGACTACTTACACTGAGAACAGGTTGAAAGCAGGTGTTTTGGAATCTGGACCTTTGTGTAAGCCTGTTTATAGACAGACCTTTCACTGAAGTTAAGTCACTTACACTGTGAGAATGGAATCATGGCAGACTTGCACTGAGAGCAACTCTTTTTGAATCTTGTCCAGTGTGTGTGTGTGTGTGTGTGTATGTGTGTGTGTGTGTGTGTGTGTGTGTGTGTGTGTGTGTGTGTGTGTGTGTGTGTGTGTATGTTTGTATTGGGGATGGGGCGTGCATGCATGTATGATCCTGAAACTTTAGAACAATAGCTCATGCCCTGTAATAAAACTAAATGGCCTCCTGATATGTTACATTAGAGTCTGTGTTCATTTAATAAGGAAGCTAATAGATTGAGACTGCTCTGACATTTAATGGGAAAATAAATCACAATACAAGAGAAGTGTAAGGAGATTAGTTATTCCAGAGAAGGAGATCTAGAAGTTATAATTTGTAATTTGTTAGCCTGTCTAAGCAAGCAACTTGTATGAGATGGATGTTTTGGCTAGCAGAATATATGAATTTGCATTAATATTCAGATCACAGTGAAGTGCTACCTTTTAAAATACAATTTGGACCAATGGACACGAAATCACAAATTCACTCCTGGCTTGTTGCCTATGGCCCTTACAGACAGGAGCAAGTTATAGATGCCCTAAGGCTCAAGCATGTACCAAAGTCATTCTAGCCTGTGGGCATTGATAATGAAGAAACTTGGGGCATGAATGGCTAGGCTTAAAAAGGATCTAGGGCCATTAGCTTAGTAACCTCCTATGATCCTACGAAAAGAGCAAGGGCTGCCAAGGCACTAAAATATTAGGTTAGCGTTTATGGATAATGTGTGTAGGCAGTGCAGTACACAGACTGTGGTTTGGCTGAAAGAAATGAAAAGTGAAGAAATTGTGTGGACATGTCAGTCCACGGTACTGACACATGCCTCAGAAGAGCAGCAGTACTGAACACCGTTCTGTTATCCTGTTAAAACGGTCTGAATATTAATATTACTACTGACTCAAGATTAAAATTATAATTAATTAAGCCTTGACAAAAATAGCTGAATTACTCATATGCCAAAATACAAACCCCAGTCATCTTACTATTACTGTTAACTTTCTGTGGGAGAAAGCAGTTTGAATTCAGGGTAAAGTCATCATACAATCATGCAAATTTAAGGTAAATTCATCATACAATCATTCAGATTCAGAGTAATTTCATCATACAATCGTGCATTCCCACTGTTAATGCAGACAAAGATGGTTAGTTCCTTTTGTACTAATGGAAAGCAGTACCCCAGCCAGTGAAGTTGTGCATCTGCTGTTCCTTGTTTTAACCCATGACTGGGCTATACAGCATGACTGCCATGCATTTTACTGTAGTAAATCTGAAGGCTTATAGTGAGTAATTATAGTTTGCTTGATAGTCTATTTGGGAAAGTGGTACTGCGGACTCTGACCTAACTGTAGTAGTGATTTGTAATATGATATATTGGTGGGCCTGTTATTAGGCTGTATGTCACTACTAAGGTTTAGGAATGAAGTAATATAGTGTCAGCCATTTGGGTTTTAATCTTTGTTTTGTCCAGGTCAGGGGTGCTCACTTTTTTTTTTGAGGATTTTTGTAGAAGAGTTTGTGGAGTGTGAAATGGACAAACTTGTAGGAGAAGAGGTTGGAGGGAGTGGTCTGGTACAGTTCATATCATGTGGTTTGTAGGTAATACACATTACAGAATTGTAATATGTAGGGGTTGGTAGTGGTAGCATTATAGGTTTAAGTGATATGATGTTATAAATGTGAAAAAAAACATGGTTATGAGCGTGAGTATATTGTTGTAAACACTGTGGGACAGGAGAATGTAAATGTGAGTGAACAAGAGTACAGGAATGAATAAAAATATTTTGAGGTATTTGTTTACAGTGTATGATGGAAAACTTAGGCATAAGAGTAGTAGTTAAATGAGTACTTATGTAGAAAAATATTTGGTGGTGTTTGCTTGCAGTATGTGAAGGAAAAGCAGGGGGTAAGAATAATGGATAAAAGAAGGTGTGATTGGCTTGTTCTGATGAGTGGGGAGGCTTAGTGGGAGGGGCTATGGTAACAATAAAAATAATATGTAGTAGAAAAGTTACTGTAAGTATTAGTTGCCCTATGAAACTCAGAAAAAAAAAACGTAAAATGAAGCAGAAATAAAAAATCCACTTAAAAGCAATGAGGCAGTGAATGATTTAAGGCAACTGTAAGTGCTGTACAAAAAATATGAGGAATGGATAAGAAAATATTGGTAGCCATAAATGATTCAAGTGTGGTAAATGTTCTAGTTTACTTTCAACTACTTTGTGGGAGGAATCACTAAGGTCTCAAAAGTTTGACAAGGGAAACTAAACTGGAAATACTTGTCTGTGTAAACAATGCATTGATTTGTGTGAATAACATTCACATAAATATAACTATAGTATGTACTGGAGTATAAAAGTTGGGTATAATGTAATCTGAATGGAAATGTTGGGTTAAAATGCATCTTAGAAAGTAATCTGTTTGTAGCTGTTGTTTGAAAAGCTATCACTGTCTGTCTGGTATGTAAAAGAAAGAGATGGGAATCAAACCCTGGACTACAGAATGAAGACACTTAACAGTTCATAGCCTAAATCATACAAATGGAGAGACAGAGGTTATTTTATGATTACACTTTTGTTGATAAAAGGATCTTTATTTGTCTTCTGGAGCAAATGTCGCATACAAGACAGCCTTGGAGGTCAGGCATAGATTGCTCTTAATATCCTGTAGGAGTGAGAGTGTATAGATAGGACTTTAGGGCATTTCACGTAGACAATGTGTTTATAGTCCGGATTCTCCTGGTAAGAAACCCTTGTGGGCATTCTAACTGTTGTACATGTCTGGTCAGGTACATGCCTAAGAGGGCATTATACTCTATGATGGGTCTGATAAGGGTCAAATAAAGTGGCACTATGACCTCCTTGGACCTGGATTTCAGGCCCTTACTTATAAGTTGGGCAACATAGAAGGATTTTCTTATAACCTGGGCCACATGTTAGTGAAAGGTCAGATTGCTGTCTACATATGTTCCCAGATCACTAACTACCAGGCCAGCTCTTAGTGGTGTCTTATCAATGGAGTAATTAGCCTGAGTGGCAGTTTTCTTAAAAGGCACTGTAATACATTTCTTGGCATTGAGTTTTAGTTTGCGACTTTTTGTTACCACACATTTGTCTGTGTTAGACTCTCTTGTGAGGCGTTTGTGTCCTGGGGGAATCTATGATAGCTCCCAATTTGCAGTCATCTGCAAATTTGGTCAGCCAAAGGCCCTTGACATTAGCTTTTACCTCTGAGAAGTAGATGCCAATTAGGAGTGGTCCAAACACAAAGCTCTAACGTAGCTTGCTGGTGACTGGTATCTTAGCTGAGGTGGTATCACCAATCTTGACTTACTGGGTCCTGTTTGTAAGCCAGCTGGCAATCCAGGAATTTATGCCCAGTTTGGTGAGATGGTCAACTATACCTGAGTAGGTATTGTATCAATTGCCTTAGCTGGGTCCAGGAATGCAGTATGCACCATTTTCCCCTCATCCATTGCCATGGTGACCTTCTCAAAGAAGTACACCAGATTTAGTAGGCATGACCTTCCCTAGACAAAGCCAAATTGGGTTGGGCCAGTGTCTGAAGGTTGCCTATGTCTTTGCTGAGCACTTCCATGCTAATTTGTTCCATGGCTTTGCATATTAGACTGGTCAAACTAATAGGTCTGTAGTTTCTGGGAGTCGGTTGATGGTCCATCCTTGTGAAGTGGGATAACCATTGTAGTCCTCCATTCCCATGGTACAAAGCCTGTTTTGAGGCTGTAGTGGAAAAGTGACTGAAGTGGCCCTGACAGATCATGTTTTAACCTGTTTAGAAGGCATTCTGGGATATTCTCAGGGACCACTGAGGCTGTGTTTTTGGCCTTGGCAGGCACTGCAAGGACGTGCTCCTTGTTAAAAGTTGATGGGGTTATGCTAGTAGGAATTTCATGGGAGAGGCAGTGGTGGAGAGGGGTGGTAAAGTTTGAGCTGAATTTGTCAGTCAGCAAATTTACTGTGTTGCTCTACTCAGCAAAGGTGGCACCAATAACCAGCAATTCAGCACACTGATGAGGTTTTGGACACAGCTGTAGAAGGTCTTGTGGTTGTCTTTAGCCTGTAAAGCTATCTTGACCTCGTAATTGGCCTTGTTTGACCTAATTAGCCATCTTAGTTTCCTGTTTAGTTTAATTAGGGAGCTCCTATCATTATGGGAGTTGCTCTTCCTGATTTTAGCCATGACTTCTTTCCTTTTGATATACATCCCATTAAAGTTAGGATTCCACCAAAGCAGTTTCTTTTTCAGAGTTTGTTTTGGGCTTACTTCTAGTAAGTATAGTAGCATCTATACAGCCATTTACCTGGTTGTACAGAGTCACTGTGAACAATTCTGCATAGGTTTCTGTGAACTCAGGGTTGGGAAGGGCACTGAACCTTGACAAAATATTGCTTAATAGGGTGTAATTTGCTTAGAAATAGTTTCTGTTACAGGATTTGCTGGGGTTACCAAGTTGATTTTATTTTGAAGGAGTCAGCTTTGAAGTCTGACCTCACCTATGAGGATGTGACCCTGGGGGGGGGGGGTTCAGCAATCTCCAATACCGATGAACAGTATGTCCAGTATGTTTGAACCTCTGGTGGGTGTACGCACTATCCAGACAAGGGTATTTGTGTTAAAGTCCAGGGATCATTACGCCTGCAAATATGAGGCACTGTATGCTTCCCAGTCTAAACAGGGGTAGGTAAAGTCTCCCAGTCTCCCAGGAAAGGGGTACTTCGTTTAATGGTGAGTGTCTCCAATAGTTCTGGTTATGAATTATTGGATTTTCAAGAGAGACAGAGTGAACTATAGCTGGCTAGGATAGGGTATGAGACTGTCTATGATGATTTGCACATGGATAAATTCCAGGGCATTATCTTGTTTAACCAATTTAGAATTATGTTTGCTGCTAATATACATTGAGACACCTTCACCTTCTATTCATGTTTGTGCAGCTGATGGCCTAAATGTGTGGAAGGCACTGAAGCATTGCACTGCCTGAAGTCTTTCTGCTGATTTAAACCATGTCTCGGTAATGGCACATAGGTCTGTATTCTCCAAAGAGAGGAGAGCGTATAGGGTGTAGAGTTTCTAGTTTAGGCTCCTAGCACTGAGTAGTAACACCTTTAGGTGTCTTTGGGTTTTATGTACTACATCAGCAGGTTTGTCAATTTGGCATTGCCTTAAAAAAAGGCTCCAAGGAGGTTGATAATGTTTTAGCTAATATTTGAAAGTCTAGGGGTGACAGGTCCAGACCATCCTTTGCAAAGCAACATGGTCTGTTAAAAACATCCTCACATGCTGGCAAATATTGAATCCCCCTGGAAAGACACCCGAAACTAAACTAATTTAAGTCAGTAGTCTTTTATTCATACTGCAGCATCATTCTTGGTGAAGGTAGAATGCTGTTCAGTACAAGGCACATACGTGTCTGAGACACAAATTCAGATAAATCAGTAATGTCTTTCTTCATATAGTCAAAGGAGGTATGTGTCAGGTCATTAATGTCCATATGGACTATGAAAGAATCGTACTGGTACCTGTGGTCTAGTGACTTCATATGTAAATGAAACAAAATAAAACAAACAAAATAATAAGTGAATCAAATGACATTGCTAATATCCTTTTAATTTATGCTTATATAATTGTGAACTGGAATAAAAACAATATGCCTGTTTTTATCAGGCAAATAAAGCTATTTGGCAATTTAAACCAACAATCCAAATTATTTAAACATGCTGTTTTAATTACTAGAAAAAATAATTATTAGACAGGGTCTCTCAAAAAACATGATAGGAAAGGTTTTTGTCATAGTATGCCTTGATATTATTTTTTTCATGTCTCCTAAAAAGAAACTGTTTGAAAAATGATGTCAAATCTGTAACCACAAAATGGAAACAAAAATGATAAAACTGTATACATGAATGCAACAATCTGAGGGGAGTATTGACAATCTATAGCATGTAAATATGACGAGAAGAACATGCATTGCACTTCAGATCTCATTTATGTGACCGTTAGCTTTATTGTGACAAACAAAACAATCTCTGTTCAGTTTAGGAAAGTACCCCAGTATGTGTCTGAGCCCTTCACCTCTGATCCCTGAAAATATTCTTACTACCACAATGAATCCCTCATACCTGCTCTGAAAAGTATGAAAGTTTATCCAGAAATGACTGGTTGCTTCACAAATTCCTCTTCTTGTAGGCTGCTTTTGCTGCCTCTGTGCTTGCATGGCAAATAATCAGAACTCCACTTCCGCTACCATCTTTACCCTGAGTACAAATATTAATGTGGGACATTCCCTTTTCTGAGTTTTAGAGTCCCCTTATAGATAACATATGGCTAGATGGTCTGTAAGTAACATTCAAATCATCTAGTGATATGTATTTTATGCACGTTTGGAAACAGTGCTGAACAGTTTTTGTAGTATTGTGGGAAACTGTGGAGTGCCTGCAGATTGTATTCACATTTTCTATTTGTTGATAAGTATTTTCAGTGTGCACAGAGACAAGGTCAGATAACTAAGCCAGGGTTCACTATGAAATGAAGTGGGGATGGCAGTGGAGTCTCTGTGAGATGAGGGCTGAGTATGCTGGGTGACAAACATCCAACAACTAAACATGGGAGCACAATAGCTATAGATGAGAAGTCATAACTGCTACGTTACACAATGAGGATGGCATTACACAGTGGAAGGAAGCAAGCACTGATGACACAACTTAGATCTAAAGGTGAGAAGGAAGCATCAGCCTTGGCAGTAAAAGAGATCAAGGAGTTTATTAGAAAGCCAAGACAATATTTATCAGCTTGTTATTTGTGATACACTTTAATGCAAATAGTTTGTATAATCTACACCAATAAATATAAACATCTTAAATACTAATCAAGGCTGGGTCATGATTATAGTGATTGTAGTTTTAACCTCTTTCCCCTCAGTGATTTTTCCAATGACTCCTCAACATTCACCCATTGAGAATTCACTCCTTGTCCTGTGTGAAAAGACCCCTGTGTTCACAGGGGCTCACCAGCACTTTCCCTAGAACAGCACGCTGGGCCCATCAGCTGGCTGGGCAAGAGCCTTACAACCCATTTGTTACATACCTATGAGACTCACTGGTGACGCCCACATCAAGGCTTAAGCTGAGTCTGCCTCCTACTTGGAAAAGAGCTCCTTCATTTCCTGAGACAAAAAAATAGTCCCATCCCTCTATTAGATGTGGCAGTCAAGGGATAAGCAATAGGTTAGTCTGTAGATCTGGCAGAACTGCTAAACCCTAGAGTTTCTACTTGCTACAGCAGCTATATGCAGAGCTGGTGTAATACAGTATGCATCATATTCTGTACTCAAGTAAGCAGAAATTGAATACACGCAGATAAGTTATAATAGCCCAATGTATTACACAAATGTTCTTTTTTTATCACTGAAACTGAACTCAACATAATTTTAAAATCCCATTCTACTATTTATAGTTCTGTTATGACTTAACTGCCATCATTACTTATCCTCAAAAGAAGCTATTTGTTCCCTCTAGTCCAGGAAAAACTGTAATAACTCCCAGAATGTTTGTAGCAATTGTATGCTTATAGATTGTAGTACAGCTCCCCTCTGTTACATGCCTAGTTGAACTTTACAGAGTGTTAGTTGGCATTTTGTTTACTTAACTTGCTCAGCTGAACTGCATTAGTCTACTGAATGGCTTGACATGTTACAGTACTGTTGTTTATCTTTGCTGTTTACTACGTTTTGTAAACCTATTTGGTTGATAGTTTTTGACTGCATATTTGCCTGACTCACCAACCTACCCTCTATTTATTTCTATTACCTAAACCTCCTTCAGTGCTATTTTCCTCTGCAACAACCATTTTTCTTTTTTCTCTCTCTTTTTTTTTTTTTACAGTTGCTTTTCATCTTCATGGGTGCCCCCTAAGACAGAAGAAACAGCCCTACCTGTTTTAACGCCACTTTAAATCCAACCAAGAAAGAGCACACTACAGGAATTTACAACAGCCCTGTTTCAGTAAAAGTGTATGTAACTAATTTACCTAGCCTAAACCTATGCATAACCTGTTTTTACCATGATTTCTGCAATTGTGTAACTAGTGGCTAGCACAGTTTACCGGCTCTCATCCTGCCAGCCCTTCCCATTCTAAAGTCCCCAGCTAATCAAACTAAACCTTAGAAAACTCCCTCCTCTTCAAGTTCAGTAGCCTCTCCATTCTACTTTGCTTTATTTCTGCCTCCAGATAATTCAAATAATCTGCAATTAACCTGAAAAAACACCTTGCAGCCCTGTTTTTTAGTTTTTTTCAAAGTTTTAGATACTTTTTTGTGGCACAGATTCTTACCTTTCTCAGCTTAACCCGCTCCATTCACCCTCGCTATGCTTGGGCCCACTCCGCTCCCCTACCCTACCCCCATTCCCACCCACCCCCACTTTCCTTAAACGTATACCTAACCTGACCCCAACCACTACAAACTCCACCAATCACCTAGCTTGACTCCACCCACCACTCTACTCAACCTACCACACCCCTACTTAATCTAGTCACCTCCCTTAACCCATCACCCCCACCAACCACTCTCCTTCATACTCCCACCCTTTATTACTCCTCCTCTAGCCTGTCATTGCTATTAAACATTACTAAATAGAATCCATATAACCTGCCTTTCTCAGTTCCCTCTCCCACATCTTTGTCAACCACTGACTGCATCTATACCCTACCACTTCTCACACCCCACATACACCCTCCCTTTCAAATATCACTACATATCTCTTATAAATAATATCTCTACACCACTTTTCTATTCCTATAAACGTCTTTCCTATCTCATTACTTCCACCCTACCACAATGCCTCTCAACTCTAATACCATAATCTTTACTATCTCCCTACACCTCTATCTGCTTCTTCACCCTTACATCCTATCAAACAACACATATACCTCTCAAACCAACATGCACAACATCCACACATATACAGTCTCTCCCAGGTTATTCTACAACAGGCTCCACTTTACATGCATCAGACATAATTCTACAAACTAAAATAAAAGTCTTCCCTCTACTTAAAGTTCACCATACATAGTCTAAACTGGACTACCACCACAAAACTAAGAAACAATGGCTGTCTGTAAACCAGACCACCCATTTTAACTTAATAAAATGTGGTGACATACACCCAAACCGAGGCCCACTGTCTGCCCTGCAGAACCAACCCAACCCCACTAAATTCCTGAACTTCACTACCATCAATGTACAAAGCATTAGAAATAAAATATCACCAGCACAACACCTTTACCTAAAATACTTTCTCTTCTTTGTGAAATAAACACGTTGCATGTTAATAATATTCTATTGTTGTCAAGTATATATAAATCTTTAAGAACCAATATGCAAATCCCAGAGGACTCCTTATGGAATTTCACAGAGAGAATAAACAAATAATTTTTTTCTGATAGTGATAACGAATTAGTACTTAAATCAATTAGTAGCACAATGTCATCCCCTTCTTGGAAATACACCCATAGGAGCTTTATTACCCCACATAAGATGGACTTGATATCAAAAAATAATCTTAATAAATGTTGGAGATGTGAGGAAATACTTTGGGCAGATTGGGTACACATGTTTCTTACATGTAAAATAGCAACTCCCTTCTGGATAGAGTTTAGAAATTTCATAAAAGCATTGTGGTCAGACAAGTGTGAAGTATCTGACTCACTGTTTAATGCACCGATACCAACACATATCCCCAAAATACAGGTGCACCTTCTTTGGTCCTTGCTTGCAATTGCAAGAAAAATCATTACGTCAAATTGGAAGTGTAAAAAAATCCTATCATTTACAGATTTTTTACTATTAGCTAAACTTGTATGTAGTAGGGAGTTGCAAACTATTTCAGAAAGAACTACTAAGATAACACATAAGAAATTAACTTGGTTGAAGCTTGAAAAACTACTAGATAAAATGTAATCACAACAATAACATTATATCTGTTATGGACATTGTAAATAGTTATTGTTCCATGTTATGATGTTTTTAAGACATATATTGTACATATTTATATATCATATTTCTTGTATTACTTTATTTCATGAAAATCAATAAAAATGTTTAAAAAAAAGAAATAAAATTCCCCATTTCCATGCATGGCTACACCAAAATAAACCTGCCTTCACTGCCATGACTGAGACTTGGCTAAAACCATATATCAACGACACAGAATTCCCACCCCCCCAGCTATACATGCTTTAGAAATGACAGGCCACATAGAAAAGGTGGAGGCATTGCCTTGATATACCCAAGTCTCTACATCATAGTCTCATTTACAAAACCAATTCCACAGTTCTGCACAGCAGAACTTTTAGTAACCCTCCTAAAACTAAATAACTACAAAAGGCTCTGTATCATAGTATTATACATACCCCCAAGTAACAATATTCCATTACTAGAGGAAATTCTTGCCTGGCCATCTAAGAATATTCAAAATGAAACTATCATCCTAGGGGACATTAACATTAATTGGTTAGATATCACTAACCAAACCCCCCCCCCCCCAACTAACATCAACCTATTTAACTACATCCAGCTAGTCAATGATATAACAAGGCCCAATAACAAAAACAACCAAGGCTCAGTCCTGGATTGGATCCTTGTGTTTGACCCCAGAAAGATTTCCACCTTCGGGACACTACCAGATAGCATCAGTGATCACTTACCAGCCCTTGCTATACGTAAAACCACCTCAACTGTAAGTAATCACCAACTAAAACAAACTAGAGACCTATCCCACTTTTCACCAGACAGCTTTATTGACATTTTACAGCATACCAACTGGGCACCATTAAAAAACATCCCCTTGACAATGTAGTTGAATTCTTCAATTCAACATTTCTCAAAATATTAGATAGTGTAGCCCCACCTCGACTGAAAAGAGTCAAGACTAATCATACCAGTTGGCTCACCAAATCCACAAAGCAAATTATGCCCATTAGAGACAAAGCTTGCAAAGGCTGGCAAAAATAATAAAACCCAGCTGACCTTGCTCAATATAAACAACTACATAATCAGGCCAAACAACAAGTCACTAAAACCAAAAAGAATATTTCCATAGACTACAGGACCAGCATAAACTAAACCCACAGAAATTCTGGGGAGCAATAAATTCCCTAATTTACCCAGGCTCTAACAACAATCCATGCCCATACCCTGATAAAACACTGTCTGATATAGCCTCTCTCTTTAATTCATATTTCATCAAAACTATTGCTAAGTTAACCACCACCTTCTAATCCCAACCCACCTGACTAACCATCAACACATTCTAGACCTACTTTTTCTTTCTCTCCTGTTCCTACATACACTATAATGAAACTCCTTCTAAAACTTAAACCTTGCACCAGTGCTCCTGATAACTTACCTGCTGAATTCTTAAAATTGTCCACAAGCTCCATTGCTTACCCCATCAGTATACTGCTCAACAGATCTATGCAGGAATCCCACATACAAAATATCTGGAAGAAAGCATACATTCTTCCTCTCCGCAAAGGCGGCAAAAATTCTGACATCTCCGACTTCCAACTTATCGTTATTCTCTCCCCCATTTCCAAAATATTAGAAAAATTTGTTCATACTCAACTTCTTAGCCACTTAGTTAATAACCAACTTCTCACCCCTACCCAGCATGGCTTTAGCACCAACACAGCTCTCATCTTCTTTATGGATACTGTAAACTGAGCATGCGATGCTGGTCTCATCATCTCCAGACCCTTCATCGACCTTTCAAAAGCCTTCGATACTATATTCCACTCCCTTCTACTCTCCAAACTCAAAAATCCAGGTGTTACACCCCAACCCTAAACTGGTTCTCAAACTATCCCTCTGGTAGATATCAATCAACAAAATGGCAACAATCCTATTCTCCCTTCCTCAATATCACCACAGGTGTACCCCAAGGATCCATATTGGGCCCCTTCTGTTCAATATACTTATCAATAACTTCCATAACTCCCTTACTCATAGCACTGTGATCCAATATGCAGATGATTCTACAATCATCTGCACTGCCAAATCCCCTTCTGAGTTACAACTGCTAACCTAACATGCCTTTACATCCACTGAAAACTGGATGTCAAATAATCACCTAGCTCTCAACCCCAACAAGACTAAACTCATTCTATTGACTCCCAAAAATACTACTGCCTTAATAGGACCGAATTCTCTGTCCACTCCAAGAACCATTGAAGTTGTCTCTAGCACCTAACTGTTAGGGGTCATTATTGATGAAAACCTAATGTTTGATCTCCACATTCTCAATAACATCAAAAAAACACATCATAAACTGGGCACCCTTTACAGACACAACTATTACGTTAACCCCACTGCAAAAAAGGCTCTAGCCTAAGCCTTTCTCCTTCCATCCCTGCTGTATGGTGCCCCTATCCTCACAACTATCCAGTCCTCTCTTAAAACCAAGTTTGAATCGTGTTACAATAAGTTCACCAGATTCACAACAAATGTAAGATTCTCGGCACACCACTGTTCCTCTTTACAGCAACTAAGCTGGTTAGAATTACCACTCTATCTCAACTGCTTACACGTAACTACTGCACACAAAATTATATACAAACCCACAACATGCCCCTCTCTTTCCTCCCTGCTGTCCTTGTACCACCCAAACAGGCCCCTTAGATCAGAAAATAAAACACAGCTCAAAGTGGACAAACCCCAACTCCCAGTCAGCCAAATGCTCTATTCATTTACTGTTTGCAAACTTTGGAACACCTTTCCATCTACAATCACCTCTATCAGTTACCCTGCACTCTTCAAAAGTCTCTTAGACAAAATCTCGCCTCTGGCTGGCTATGCCCATGCCAAAAATAACTCTCTGTAAACACTGCTACTCACACTCTACCCCACCTCTTTTTCCAGCCAGCTGGTACTTCATCTATCCTATCTTTTTGCCTTGCCTATTTACTAGACCCTATCCTCATACACCTCCTTTTTTCTCTCTATCCCTCTACATTACTACCACTGCTGCACCTATCCTCCCTGTCATCTCTACTATGAACCATTCCACTCATATCCAAAGCTACTGTGCTTAATACCTATTACTCTATGTACTTTTATACCGTATTTATTTTAATCCCATGCCCATGATTGTTACTATACTGCCTTCTAGCTCTTTATGTAACTGTACTTGTATTTCTGTATTTTTCTATTGTATGTGCATCACCTGTAATTTGTATGTGGAGTTTTTCTCCCCGGGTGTATCACCTGTAATTTGTATGTGGAGCTTTTCTCCCCGGGCCTCCACTGAAAATGGGCTTACCTAAGCCAAGTGGACCTTCCCAGTAAACAAATGCAATAAATAAATAAATAAATACAATGTTCAGCTTTAAGTTCTGTTTTGCATCCCTGAATTATAACATAGATATGACAGATACATTTTATGTGTAATGAATAGATGCTTAAAGGACAGTGTAAAATTCAAGAAAATAAAAAAAAAAATCAAACGGAAAAATAAATAAATGTAATTTGAATATAGATATATAGATATATATATATATATATATATATATATATATATATATATATATATATATATATAGATATATATATATATAGATATATATATAGATATATATATATAGATATATATATATATATATAGATATATATAGATATATATAGATATATATATATATATATATATATATAAAAGAAATATACTAAACTCTCAGTTAACCGGCTACCATGGGGATTGGTAGATGCCAGATGACTGTAGTTTCTGGTTGCTTGAGAGTTACTATTAAAAATAGGCCTGACTAATACTGTACCCTACAATTTGTTTGGTTTGACTTGTTCTCAGGTTGGGTAGAGAGGGAATTTATTCTTGTCTTCCTTTTTAATAGCCTAAAACTAAACGTAAAGTATGTTTCTGTGGGGGAAACAGAAAGTGCAACACATGAAAATTGTACTGTATTTCTTCAATTTTTTTTGCCGGTTCCTTGAGAGTGCTGGTTGCTTGAATTCTGGTTAACTGAGAGTTTACTGTAAACTCACCCCACTGCATGAAGCTTTGTCCTTTGCAAATTGTTTCCAAAAAATAATTCTTTTTGACAGTTCCTTGTTGTGTCTTTCGGCTTATCTCGGTTAGGGGTCGCCACAGCGGAACTCCGGTCCGCTAATGTTTGGTAGCGGATTTTTACATGCCGAGTTACCAGTCCTGACACACAACCTTCAACGAAGGCACGCTCATTCACGCATGCCTCCACACAGAAGATGCTCTAGCTGAGAATCGAATGGGACGTCTTGCTGTGAGGCGACAACGCTACCTGAAAAATTATCTGTTTTTGTTTCAGGTGGCATGTAATATTTCATATGACAGTGGACTTTCAAATAGTCAAGTGTAGTTCATGCACTAAAATTTCTGCTCTCTTATTTTCAGATTGTATGAGGTATATGTTTCTAAGAAATAATTTTGCTTTGTAAACAGAAAGTCTGTCACTGAAAATGAGTTGTGTATGTAATATGTTTGATGTTGCAGAGAAAAAGGTGACTTAGATAAACATCCAAAAGCAACACTAATTTGAAAAAAACGCAGTCCTGTACACCAGCAAATGTTACCTTAAATATGACAGAAAGGTTTGCAGCCAGTAAGAGTAGTATCAGAAACAGCAAAACATTTTATTGATGTTTCCAAGTAAAAGGAGGCAGGGAAAGAGAGGAAAGTGGGGGAAGGGTAGAACAAATAAAAGGTAAGGAAGCATTTAACATTTTTAAAATCACCACAGTATAATCTCACTTTTGAAAAAAAAATTAACGATGGATATTGATCAGTGCACTTCTTATTTGAAGTATAAATTGTCTTCGCAACAAACAGTAACTAGTTGTTTGCCCAGGGCCATCACTTATAATGAAGTTACATCATTCACATCACACATACTTTCTTGCAAACACAGCATGAAGACTTGCCAAAAACATGCATGTTAATAGGGAGGACATATAGTCAATAGGTTTCATCATACTTAGTATATACTCTGCATGCTAGTTCTAGCTGCCTTTACCCTTTAACAGACACAACTCTCTAATCCATACCTCTTCATTTCTTTGCTCAAGAATTCTGGACAAAGCCAACAACGATGGGGACAAAGGTAAAAAATTAGAGACAATTCTTAAATGTTGCTCTAATTCACATAAACGGTTAATAGAAGAACAGACTTTGCACTAACATGTCTTTTCATAACAATAGGAAATATGCCAATGTAATGTCTGGCTTTATTGACTGACAGTAGTTCGTGTTGATTTTCTCATTTCCAGAACCTGCCCTTGCCATGACCTTATCTAGTCTTCCTTCCCTTTATGTACCCTCAAAAGGACCATACTTAGTACCTCATTACACCTCTCTCTCTCCAATGTGTCTACTATGCATTTTCACAATTTTATACAAACAAAAAATGTTCATTGTTGACCTATTGAACTATATCAATGTAAAATTGTTACTTAGCTTCTTTTTAATGCAACTTTAACTTTATGCATGTATCCCAACATATGTGAATCGTTTTGCTATAACTGCTATTATATCAATATTGTTTAAAATTGTACTTGTTTTAAAATGTATTACTGGAGCTTTTCTCCTCGGGTCTCCACTGAAAATGGGCCACAAGCCCAGTTGGACAAAACCGGTTAACAAATGTCAATAAATAAATAATTTACCAGGAAAACCACAACTTTTATGAGGGACAGAGCAAGAATATGAGGTAATATCAGTGACATTTTGCAAAATCATTGACAGTTGAGCAATATGGTCTAAACCTACTCAGTAACAGAAGCTATTTAGGCCAGGACTTTTAGTCCAAGACATTCTAGATTCAATAAAGCCTATACTAAGTGTACACTGTTCTGAGTGAATAGACAACACAGACATAGCTCACACCTTCTTCCTCTTAATTTGTTTTCCTTCTGATATTCCTGCATCTTTAAATATTGACAGAGCTTCATAAAAGTTACCACAAAGTGTAGACTACATGTACACTTAGTGTAATCTTTCTGTGTGACTAGAAAGCACAAAAAGTGTGATAAGAATTGTATTGAATACATATTGTGGACACATACCCCGGGATTCATGAACCTTGCGCCAGGCGCCCGCATAGCGTTGGCGTTATAACGCCAAATATGGCTGCTGAGCGATTCAGGTATGAATGAATTCCACGTGCACTACCGGCGTGCGCCGGACCGTCTCCGCCCCCCGGCGTAGGTATGCAAAACACACTGTGTGCGGTATTGCACCATGCAAATGAGGGCAATAGCGATCCACGAAGTGGCGCAGGCGTAGCGTAAACAGACCGGAATGTAAACCAAAAAAAACGGTTTACATTTACCCAAACATACCGGAGGAGTAACGGAAGGCTGTCAAAGTCAGGTATCATACAGGTGCAATATGCCAATGTGGAAAGGCACTGAGAATGTCCAAAGAAAATATGCACAAAATGTAAAAATGACATAAATGGCGCGTCGTAGAAAGAACAGCAGACCGCCGGGATGTGTGCACAGAAGTTGTAAAGCAATGAAATAATATGATAATGTCCGAAAAGAGCATTAGAACACAAATCAGCTGCACAGCCACCACACACCATAGTATGTATGTAAAGCTGCAACCCCAGCGCAATGGTTGTCAAGGAGTGGAGGCGGTGTCCGGCGCCGTAACCAGGTATTAGTAGTCAATTCCATGCAAATGAGGCAGATAATAGTGAATCGCAAAAACGGCGCCAGCGTAAGGATGGAGCAAGCGGTGGCGGTACTACACCGAGGAGTGGCCTACACCAGATACATGTCAACCACACAGGGTGTGCCACCGTGGGAGGAAGGATATTGGAGAACAGCGTATCTGGGCTGTACAGTGCACAACACAACATCATGACTGGCGTGTTAGGAAATAGATCGCTGACAGTACCGAATGCGCGTACAAATGCATGTGCACGAGGGCGACTACGTTCCCGAAACCAGTCATGTGACGGCCTCACCGGCAACAACCAGGGATATAGGAAGGTAATGCTGAGAATACGAGGAAATGCGGAAGCAGTGTAAATGTATCCGTAACGAGCAATTAACACCAATCAATGCAGGAAGGGCAAACGCCGGCAGCTGATAAGTCTGCATGCAGACTCCTGCAGAACGGGAAAGGGAGGCATATGAGAGCAAAGATAATAGGGGATGTAGTAGAAATGCAAAGAGCAAAGAACCGAAATAGCACAGCCAAGTACAGATGTAGCATAACTGCGGCCAGATAAAATGCATCATATGCCATGTGCGTGCAGGATGCAGTAATGTAAGATGCCAGGCGAAGGCAATGCAGGCAACTGTAATGTTACACTACAGGCAGTACCGTTGCAGCTGCAAGCGTAAAACCACGGAAATAATCCATGGATAGGGCCGCACAGACACACCCAATGACATCACCGGGTATACAGCACAACAGTAATAAATGTGAATGCGCACAACACACAGCGATTTCCCAAACGCCGCACCGTGGGGTGTAAACAGATGGGGAACTTTTAACATGTATATGCTGGGTGCCGCCGTGGCCGTGATGCATAGGTATGTGGCAGAGACAGGCGGAGTTGCGGAGGGTGGTGCCGACAACTACCGTAGGCCTCACAGGAGAAGGAGAGTGTTCAGACCAAGGGTGACCTACCAGGGGCTGCGAGACCTGGAGATAGTAGAGCGCTACAGGGTGGACAGGGACACGTTACAGCAAATAGTGGAGCTGTGCCGGCCGCGCCTGAGAACAAGAGACAACAGAGGTGAGCCCATCCCAGTGGACACAAAGGTATGTGTGAGCTTGCGATGACTGGCTACAGGTACCATTCAAAGGACCACCGGGTACATAATGGGCATCTCACAGGCATCAGCATCCAGGGTACTACACCAGTTCCTGGATGCCATGTTACCACATGCCCATGAGCACATAAAGTTCCCCACATCTCAGGAGGAGTTGGCTAGCAATATGCGCCGCTTCCACCGTGTGGCACAATACCGGAGGTCCTGGGTGCGATAGACTGTACGCACATAGAAATCAAGTCACCACCTGGGGAGCAGGGTAGACGCTACATAAACCGCAAGGGATACCCCTCCATCAATTGCCAGGTCGTGTGCAATGCGCTGGGCATTATCATGGATGTGTGTGCTGGCAGCCCTGGAAGCTACCACGACTCCCATATCTGGCATGCCTCACAGCTGTATCAGGTATTCGCCAGTGGGGACATCACACAAGGTCACCTTGTGGGGATGCTGGCTACGCACTGGAGCCGTGGTTGATGACACCCATCAGAAATGCACACACACACATGCAAGAACGCCATAATGAGGCACACGCACAAACGAGAATAATCATAGGCGTGTGTTGGGATCTTGAAATCACGGTTCCGGTGCTTGGATACATCCGGTGGAGCCTTGCAGTACTCTCCAGGCACAAGTGCCCACATATTCATAGTATGTTGTATGCTACACAATATGATTCTGCGGAAACAGCTGCTGCAGGGACATAATGCCGGAGGGCCACCAAGCCCGCCACAACTGCCAGGGCAAGCACAGGCACAGGGCGTGCGCCACGGACACACTGAGCCAGCCCCAGTAGGTAGACAGAGGCGTACCCAATATGCCTACGCCCTGGCAAAGAGGGAACGCATAGCACATACTTTGACAGTGTAGGCCCCATGGACTGACACCTCCTGACCTGCACACACAGTAAAATGGGCGCCACACAAACATGTCCGCCCGTAATGCGGACGTATGTGTGACTCCAACAAAGGCACCGGCCAAACACTGCACACCCAATAGTCAGCAGAGCATGGAACGCCAACACCTCAACGCACGCCGGTTCAACAGCACACGGCGTAACCATATACTGCCACTATCGAGCGCAAGTCGACCACATGTGCGCATTTGCATACACAGATGCGAAATACATATCAGTACACATGTAGAAATATATGTACGCATACACAGATAGAAAGGACAACAGGGTAATATGGAACCCAGGGATGCAAGGTCACAGATAAGTAAGAAGCGAAATCACCACATATTAAACATAGTGACCGACAACCCGATCATCCTGGAGGGTGGGCAGGGCAGGTAACGCCAGCCATGGAAATGTTAACCTGCAGCAATACATATCCGCGTGTCGGGATGGTCACCGGTTCACGGTACAGTAACGGGATATGTGTAGGGTCACCACCTGTCCCACGTTGTGAGGGACAGTCCACCTTTGGGCAGTTGTGTCCTGCAAAAACAATGACAAAATGGCAAATGTCCTGAGATTGTAGGACAAAACCATTCCCCATAATTACGCTATCAGTTGCAGAAAACAGTTATTTTGTAGAAGAAACATCTAAATATGATAATAAACAGAATAAGCAACTGTAATGCTACAGCTTTGTATTCCGTCAAAAAGTGAATCGCTGTCCTCTGTACTGGGGGTGGGTAGGTGTTGGCATGCAAAAGCTGACGTAGGCACTAAAAATGTCCCACCTGGGCCATTTGAAGAGGTGGGAACCCTACATATGCGTGTCATATCCATAGGACATGAGTGCGGAGATACACGCCGCCACCGGCGATGCGGCCAACGTAGGTATTGTGTCCAACCGTCGGTGCGGAAGCGGAAAGCATACCAGTGAAGTGTACGACATTATGAGGAACGTACCTCATCTGGGGTGTAAAACAGTGCATGTTCCTCGCAGTTCCTCCAAGTTCCACATTGAAAATGTCTCTCAAACAACCATTGTTAGGAATGTATATAAATGACATCCTGGTAAATACAATGTACTCATAGTAAGTCATTAAAGGTTCTTCACTGTAAGTAAATCATCATATCATAATCAACCTATGACCTACTTAGCTGAAGTTGTCACTATGCCATTACTATGTGTTCCACATTATGCCCATGTGTTTCACATTACTACTGTGTGTGTTCCCCACTCCGGCAATAGAAGGTTGACAGCCATGGCGGCAATATGTGTATGTGTGAGGTGAGGTTGTCGTGTGTTCCGCTGTGTGTGTGTAATGTGTGCCACTGTAAACTGTGTATGAAGGTGACATGTCACAGCCGGAGTGTAATAATAGGCGTAGGCATACAGTACAGGAACCATAGGCGTATGTACAGCAGTACCCACAAAGTAGTACCGACATCTCCTCAGTGGCTATGCACGTGGCGACGTAAAATGATGCAAAGCGCAAATGTCCCAAACTGTACCACAGGGCCATAGCAAACAGGAGATGCAAAGGACGCATGTACAAACCACGACCGTAGGTATGGCGGCCATAACGTACACTCCACACGGTCCGTCGGCAACATTACACAGCATCAGGCATGTACGGCGAAAATACGAATGTGCCATCCGGCACCGATCGTGAACAGTCACGGTCCGGTAAATACCGCGGTGTGTTCCACGACCGTGGCGTAAGCAAGCGGCACCACGAATAGGAGGCTACCGGTAGCATACAGTCCGCCCCAAGTATAGGACCACAATCACCGTAACTATCAGCGACAAAATGCCAATGGATGGTAGGCACGGACGAACATCCGCAGATATATAACCGATGTGAAGGAGGAATACGTGCAGGAAGCACACATGCAGGCGACACCGACAGCAGGCGTCATCAACAAAACAAATATTCCCGGCACGACACACAGGTAACCCGCAGCTCCTAAGCATGGATGGAGCACACACACAAGCATATCTGGTATGTATAAATGCAAGACTCACACCGTCCCGTCAACCACATCCGCAGATATACCCCATTGCACATATCAAAGGGATAACAGCTAAAACAGTAGCAAACACATACAGGCAGTGAATGACAGCGGCATACCCACAACAAGCTCCTGGGAAACACTAGCAGCGGCTCATGCATCCATGCATTCGCTATGTACAGGAAAATAACAGCCAGGTAACACATTTGAATGCACAACGCCATCGACAGGCGCCGCCAGGACACGGGGACCCACATGTCGAACACAATACCATACCCAACACACACAATCCACGGCTAACACCACAGCGAAATGTACCCGACAACACACATAGCGGATGCAGTCACACAAACATGATACAATACATACCATCCTCACGAAGGTATTGCAAATAACCAACGCCACACGAGGAAAGAACCATGGCCTAGTGCCGGCGCGTACGAGCGAAAGGAAGGGGATCACCGCTGATATGCGCATAAGTACACACCGAGGAACAGCTATTGGCCTGATTAACCCACATGCATCAGGCGGCGAATATAAGGAAGACCTCCTGGATATTCAAACCGTATGTTCATGCGAACTAATCCAAACAGAGAAAGAGAAACAAGAGAAACAAGGGAATAGAGAACTCGAACAAAAGGCGGAAAGGTATGTCGAACCCACGACATGTACTGGTGTGTAACGCATGTATGATGAATCTGTACAGTATGTGAGCGGTGTGTGTAGGTAAAGATACCTGTCCATCAGGCAGAGAGGCGAAGGTTGGATATGTAATGCTAAAACGCGGAGCATACCAACAACTGTGGGCAAGGTGTGCACAGGAGTGGGACAACATGTAAGCACCCCCGATAACCGCAGGGCGGCTTGCCACCCTTTCAAAGGCCAAAGTGGGAAATCGGGACACACTTCAGATGTTACAGGTGGACACATACCCATGGTCAGTACAAAGGTTAGAACTCTACTCTTTTGCATAATGAAATGTGTAGTCTTGTAGCAGGTCAGTTGCTTATTGTGTGTCTTGTAACAGTTAGGAATGTACATACATAAACAAGTATGTTATGCAACTCCTACATAAGAATGGGATATAGTGATGTCCCACAATCTCAGGACATTTGCCATTTGTGATACATTTGTCAGGACACAACTGCCCAAGGAGGGACTGTCCCTTGCAAAGAGGCACAGGTGGTAACCCTACCCCAGGTCTGCCATAGGGGTTGCAAACACAGAACAATGCCACCACCCACGCCGATGTTGGCAGTGGATATCCAACACTGAAGTGCCACAGCAGGATAGGACATTTATGTATAGTGTCACAGCACACATGTGCATGGGCATATACCGTCGATGTCATACGGAATGTGCGGCGTGCACCTATCCCACGCAGTAGGCGACTATGTCAATTATGTGTAATGCAAAGCTGGCATGATGGATATGTTCACAAATCATAGACAGTATCACAGGCATAGCATGCATGATGGGCGATGGGCTAATGTTATATACATACACAAGATATGTATGGCCTGCACATATGGGACAATGTAGTAGCAGAAGAGGTACCCAAAATGGAGGTAACAGCAAGTGACCATGTCCAAACGTTCCATAGCAGGTGCAATGTGTGCCACAATGATGTCCAGCAGGGCCGTGTGTAAACACATGTGCAATGTACACAGTACTGACACCCCCCCCATGGTAGTGTCCACTGAGCAGCAGAACTGGATGTCAACTGTCATGTCTATACAATCGTCCGCTGTGGTGGTACCATGGGTGTGTGTCACCCACCAGCAAGGCAGCTATCACACGACTAGTGACACAGTGTGCCCATGTGGGATGTGCACAGGACCTATGTCCCACAGCATGGTGTGTGTCCAGTCTGTGGATGTCACACAGACGCCGGGCTGAGCAATGTGGCATGTGTGCACACATGCAGGACTGCTACTCCCCTGCCCACAGCAAGCGCCATGTAGGAGTACTACATGCATCAGTACTGTGGAGAACATGGCCCATGGCAGAGTACATTACACCCCTGTGTTCGTGGCATGCAGGTGAGCACAGATGTGTTACATGACTGTCATTTGCATATGTCAACTGTCTGAGCTGGGTAGACAGCACAGCATGACTATACTGAGACATGTAACGTTGTATCCATTGTGTAAGGTACACCACACATGTGTCATTGTAACACGGCCTGCGTGTACATGTGTGTATGGCACAGGTACAAGGGCACCCAAGGTATCAGCTAGACATACGGTCCAGAAATGTGTAGTCCTGCACATGTGTACCCACGCTATGGTGTAATATGGCAACCACAGCACCATGTGGGCCATGTGTGTGTACATCAACCATGTACAACGTGATATGCCTGTATACGGACAGTATCCATGTGATACACACCGCATGACTGTCAGTATGCAAATGTGATGTGTATGCAGTATGTGTGATGTAACTGATGCAATGATATCTACATGATATATCTGCCACACTGACACCTGTATGGGTGTCAGCAACATTAACAGGATGACATAGAATGCTGTCAGGTATGTAGAAGTGGTACACGTAGGCATGTACAGTACTGTGTGACAGCAGGTAGTGTCGTATGCAAATATTGAGCATGAGGGCCACATGTCTGAGGAATGTGCAATGCCACATGTCCTGAAATGTCGGAGTCAGCATGATATGCCTGCACCACTGTGTGAACAGTACAGAAGGCACATGGCGTAACATGCGAAACATACGGTATGATGTGATGCAGGATGTGTACACTGTCAATAGCATAAAGTGGAATGGTGCTGAAGGGCAAAGGCGGATCATGTCTGATGTGATACCCTCTGTAGCACCCCAACCACCCATGCAATAATATGACAGGTGGCCAGCATGGGATGTGGTGTGCTGTGGTGCACAGAAGCCCAACAAGGGTGCCAGGAAAGGCATGCAGGTAGTCATTGAGTGTGTGAAGCATGTATGTCAAGATGTGGCCCAGTGCCATACTGAATGGCCCAGTCATGGGTGTAGAGATGCAGCCCCATACGTGCAATGCAGTACCATCCATGTGTAGTGTGATAGATGTGGTACTGTGGTGGTCAGGGTGCACAACGTACATGAATGGGCTAGCAGTCACTGACGTGTGCTGCTGCAGAGACATGTAACAGCCAGGTTGGCGGGATACAACAACTACGGCGGTTGGAGGTGACATTGGGACTGTGTTCCCAGACATAACATGTGCATGACAGTACTATGTATGTGTCCACAGGGTTAATACAATGTCCAGCCAAGGATTGGAACCCTGTAGTGAGTGAGAGTGTGTATTGTTGGTAGGTACCCCATTGGCAGGCAGGATGCCAGCAACATCTGTGTCGTCAATGCCTGCATGACCGTGGTATGCTGCATTGAATGTGGATGTAGTCAAACAGCAGAGACATACCACCACACTGCGTGAGGGCCCACACTGCAATGTCTGGCAGTCATGTGTAGGTAGCTAGCTGTGGAGTATGTCATGCACCAGCAGGACACACCATGACTGTCAAGTGACACACAACACACAGGTGAACAAAACTACCGTGCAACAGCCTGCACATGTGCCCATACAGCACGTGTGCATGGAACAGGAATACCACTGTGGCATCTGTGAAAGTGCCAGCACCACCATGTCTCAGTGTGGGATAGCATGGTCCCTACCGGTGTGTAAATGTAGCAGAAGTGCACTGTGATCACTGTTGGCATAGGCACATAGACTGTCCATCGGATGGGGTGCCATGCCCTCAACTACCTCTGTCAGTGGATGTCAGTAATACCGGCTGTAGTGTGTATGTACCATGCATGCTGCTATGGTTGTGTGCTTAGGGTGTGGCTAGCAGGGATGGTAAGCATGGATGTTCAGCAAACAGAGGGGAGGTGTGTAGGCCTAGCATACAGACACATGGAGGTTTGGTGCATGCTGAGGGTATTGCAGGTATGGTATGTGTCGTGTAATGTGTCACCCAGCTATGCGTACTGCATGGCCAAGCATGTGTGGGTACGTGGGAGTCCATACTAGGGAAGGTCCTGTTGCCCGCAATACATAGCAGTAGCAACTGTCCCAGGTGCAATGTACAGCATGCCAACCCGACTGGCATGTAACCTGTGGTGTACAGTGTCTGCACTGTCGCGTGTCACAATGTGTGTACTGGTCACAAACATGGGTATCTGAACATGGACTACCTATGATGCAATGTGTCATGGGAAAATACAGTATGTGTGTAAATCACGGTGTGGTTTGGGAACCACCCACCTGTGTGTGTTGCAGTCCAGGTATGTGACTGGGAGGTATGATCTGTGTACAATCTGGACTGGCAGGTGTGCCGTGTAGGGCATGGAGGCATGTCCCAGGCACCGTAGATAAATGACATGTGTGCTGTACTGTGTGTGCAGTGCTACTGTACAGCACAGTGGAGGGTGTAAGCATTGTCACACATCACTGCATGCTGTGCCCACCTGTGACAGCCCTGCCAGAGGCAGACATGTGACACCGCTGCACAGGCAGCACAGCATGAGAAGATGTACATGTGGGCTGCACACCTTAGCCAGATGTCCACACGTCATGTGTGCCCGCGGTAGTGTGGTTCAACACGACTATCAGACTGGACAAACAGCACATGCCTGCATAACAACAGTATGACCATAGTCAACAGTCCCAGTGACAGAGTAGGCCAATGTAGACTATCCTTGCATGCAGACCAGTGGCTACTGGACACCTGGCTAGACACACACCTGGACGGTTAATTCACCATTGAGCCATCACATGTCCACGTCCATGTGGGCTGTACAATGTCATCACAGGGTGGTCACAATAGCAGGTGGCAAGGCAGACACGGTGTACCAGGTGATGTGTCATGTCTGCATATGTTGAGTAGCACAGCCGTTCACATGTCTGCAACATACTGGTGCATGATGTATACTGTTACATGATGAATGGAACTGCACTGTCACCCACTACAGGGCCAGCTGGCACAGGTGTGGTGTGACTGGTGTAACCCATGTTTGCACAGGATACACACTGCTGTTGTAGGCAGCCATGCTGGTGGCCACCAGTGATATATGCAGTGGTCATACAAACATACTGTACACAGTGTTCAGGCAGGAATGTCAATTGTCGTGGGCGATGTGCTGCTATGTGAATGTGGGGGTTTGTTGTGAATGTCACACATCCAGAAGACACCATCTGGTGCAGTCATGGTTGTCAACACGGTACACATCCACAGCAGTCAGAACCCAGTACCGGCAATGTGTGTCAGACAACCTTGCACCGTGTGACATATGTGCACATGGCGGAACACCTCCACTGTCATCTAAGCTGTCTACATGATGGCTGGAATGTGCTGTAGAAATGTACAATGCTGGTAGCCCAATGAAGTACCTGGAATCAGACACAGTACACTATGTCAGCCATGTAAACCATGCACAACAATGACTGCCAAACAGACATGAACAATGCATTGACACATGGAACATGTGCTCATGACAACCCCACTGAGGTATGTTGCACATATAGATGTACAATTGTCATCTATGGCCATAGCATGGATGCAGACACACATACTCCACAGGTAGTACCATGTGATGTCGGTGGGGGGGCATTGCTTGTGTATATGTCACAGTAGATGTACACAGACATGTCCTGCATAGCCGTCATGTAGGGGTAGCTGTGGTATGTCACTACTGGACATGCCCATACAGAGTACCATGTCCCGCAGGAGATGTGTTAGGTGTGTACCACATGTGACATGCTGACAACAATCTGCGATGTGTATGGCTGCGGTGTACCTGTGTGACAATGTCTGTGATGGGTGCAAAGGCACATAGTATCGTATTGTATGCACACAAGCCCCACATAGCTGCATAGCCTGAACATACAGTACAAGGAGTGTGTGGGATGATAGCAACCCACAGGTGGAGATGGGTATGGACGGCCCACAACCACATGTGTGTACGGTGTTCCGTCCACGACACATGAGCATCTGAGAGGCTAAGCGTCACAGTTGTACAGGGTCGCATGTACATATGTTCATAACATCCCTGAATGTCCCACCACTGGCCTGTGGACCGATGGACAACAAGCAAATGTGCAGGTATGAGATGTGCACAGCACATCACAGTTGTCTACCGTGGAACAGGCCTACCATGTAGACATGTGCACAGTAGGTCTCGCCACCTGCAGTCAAACACATTAGGTGCCAAACAACACCAATAGTCCGGCCAATGACACAGATGGGCGTGCATGCCTCTGTGTATGTATGTCTGTGAATGGCTCCGGCATAGCAATATAGCCGTGTCACCATTGTGAACAACAATATGAATGGGTCGTATGTGTGAGGGTGCATCATATGTGTATGGTCAGATGGGCGATACCATCAGTGGGCCTGCTATGTGAACATCCATGTCCCCATACGGATACCTCTGCTGAGGCCAACACCACATTCACACAGGGAGGGATGGCGGTGTGTAGTGCAGCAGCAGACATGTGGGTGGCAGCGGGCAATGTATGTACACATATGTGTTACCCACATCAGTTCAGGCAGATATCCATGTGCATGGGATAGCGGTGTGTGTACACATACAGCATTGTGTCGATCAACATCCCAGCACATAGCACCTGCCAGGGCTACAGTGTATGCATGGATGTGTGATACCTGCATGCACCACACACCCTCAACAAGCAGCGTACAGCATACCTCGCTGGAGGACAGTGTCCACACCATGGTGATAAACATGTGGAATGTCCATTTTCACACAGCTATGACAAAAGCAATGGACAGCCACCCTGCCAATACCGTCAGCCCCTGAGTGGGTCACACCCATTGCCATGTATGTGGCATACCCTGCCATATCATGCAGAGATGACCAGCAAGGCTGCATGAGCTATCACGGTCCCACATGGTGCAATGGACAAAAGGCACTCTCACTATCAACCATACACAGTAGTAATGTGGTGGCGATGCACCCTGTCATGTTACAGGTGCTGTGTGATGCTCTGCACAATGTGTGCGTGTACACGCTATGCATGACCTTTCCTGCCAATGTGTCATGGTTACACATTGCTCCATGTGTATCACATCGTAACACAGGTGAGCTGGGGCAAGTTGTCCAGCACCGGTACAGTGCTGTGTGGAAGTACATGGCACAACACATGCATGTGCAGGTGTCCATGTGTATGTGTACAGTGCCGCTGCTGTCGTTCACAATGGACACAGGCGTGATGTGTACTGACATATACACAGTGTACAGGTGAACAGTAGCACAGCCGTCACATGGGGACATATGCCAACTGATATGGACATAGGTGCAGCCAGGTACACATGTCCATGGCAGGCTAACATCTACATGGTGCGTGCACAGTGTGATGGGGTGGCACACAGATATGATGTGACACCCAGTGCTCAATGGTGTGAAGCCACAACATCGGCTGTGTCACCGCCACGATGCCCTTCACAGATCACTGTGCAGATGTCGTACATGTCATAGCAATGCATTTCCAACAGTATGCCAGCACAGCAGTGTGAATGTGACCTGCCACCATCATTATGTCTTCCAGATAATGCCACGTTCCGGCTTCCACCATTTAGCCGACAGGAGGAGGAGGTCATCATCCCATACCTCCAGAGTAACTACAGCGCCCTGCTCAGCCATGTGCCACAGCAGGCACAAGAACGGCGGGAGATGTGGGAGGAGTTGTACAGGAGAGTGAACAGCGTGGCGGAAACAACGCAGCTACCAACAGATCCGCAGGCACTGCACAGACCTGATCCGGCATGCAAGACAGCGTGCGCTGCAATCGCCAGGCAACAGCGTGGGACAGGTGGTGGGCCACCAACACAGCCCCACTCACAGCTACAGAGGAGCTCCTGGCTGGTCTGGGGACACCCACGGAACAACACGCAGAAACACCTGCGTCCATCGTGGAGGTGGGTGTCTCCCGAACTATGAGCCTGGAGCTGCCTGGTAAGTCAGTGTTGCATGTTTGTATGATAGGCGACGTGGGTGTGGGTGTCATAGTACAACACATGATATAGCAATACATGCCAGGTATATGGCCACACAAGATGCAAACCATTGTATGCTATGTTGTGTTAGAGACATGTGCATAGCACATGCAACCACACACATGCATGATGTGTCATGCACAGTGCTGACCGTGGAGATAGTAATGGCTAATGTGTATACCTTTGTGTAATGCCTTTACAGGTGCGTCTGGCGTGTCGCAAGGCCAAGGGTCTGTTGCAGGTAAGTCTGTTGCCAGTCAAACGCATGTTCTGCTGTATTGATATTCCCCATGTGTCTGGGCATGACATGCTCACCTGTGTGTGCCCCGTCACGGTATACAGCTCGCACCACCGACATACACACCACCCATGTACAGTAGATACACCCGTTACCGTGAGTGGTATGACACCACACAACCAATTGGTGTGTTACGTGCATTCAGCTATGCATACAATGGTGTAGGTGTTACACAATGGCTGCATGTGTAGTATGCATTGGTATGCCAGTGCAGTATGGACACAGTACCACAGAGTGAGCTGTGATCTGGCCAGAGCACAGGTGTTACCAATGTGACCCATGCCCCTGCATCGGTGCACATGTTGTGACATGGCGCATGCCATGTCCCATGCGATGGATGTCTGGCTGCAGCATTGTCACACCATGATATGACCTATGCACAACATAGCAGACATACACACTGTCAGCATATCCGTGAGAATGTGACCGTCACTAGTATGGGTGTATGTCACATGGGCCACCACAGGGCCGTGTGCACAATGTCTACCACACACAATTGTCAATGAGTCAGACAGACAAGGCCATGGTTGATACCTACAGGCATGTTGCCACACAGCACATCCACAGTGGGTACTCACCATTGCACCCTGTACACACATAGTGGGTTCATCAATGTAGTGGACCCCTGGACATCTGATGTAGTACACCAGTGACATGACATTCCTCTCCACAGCTACTACAGGTGCCTCCAATGTTCACCATATATGTGCTGCTGAGCAGCTGAACTGGCTTACAGACATGGCAATGTAATGCGTCCAGGTCACGCATCGCACAGACACATAGCTGTGTCCTGCTACTGTGCAGTGGCACAGAGCCCGCACCACACACCGTGCAGCTATGCACACAGCTCACAGCAAACGTACCTACACAGACATCACTGTTACACATACATTGTATCTGTACACTGTACACATAACACTGCACCATGACAGCCATCATGATGTGGTGCATGCGGTGGGACACCATCTTCTCGTCCACATGATACCGCACATGTTTGCGCTGTACATTACATACTGTTGCCAGCCATGTGTACTCCCAACTTGCCCGTGGCCACACGGTGTATCACGCTGATGCATGCAAACTACCATGAATGTGTGTACTGCATGCCTACTAAATGACACCTGCCTGTTGTACTGTCCCCACCAGGGCAGTGTACATACTGCCACTAAGAATGTCTGGTCTGCATTCACTGGTCTGTGTTGTGTGAATGCTGCATGCCACCTGCATAATCACATGCATGCTGTGTGTGTGTCTGTGTGTGTGTGTGTCTGTGTGTGTGTGTGTGTGTGTGTGTGTGTGTGTGTGTGTGTGTGTGTGTGTGTGTGTGTGTGTGTGTGTGTGTGTGTGTCTGTATTGTAACCGATGGTATGTCTTTGTATTGACAGGTGCTGTTGGTGCGTTACCCTCCTGCGGTCAATCTGATGCTAGTGTCCCCACAGATACTAGTGGTGATGAGCATGTGCATGAGGCACAGGCAGGGTCGTCACAGGCAGAGACTGTGCCACTGGAGAACATCACACATACGTCCCTTCCATCCCTGCACACAGTTCAGATGCCGACACATACCCCAACACCATTGCCCATAGATGATGGTCAGTCAGCGTCTGTTGTCCCCGAGCAGGAATGTGTGGTGGCTGCAGAAGGTGTGGGGACACATGATGTTGCCAGTGTAAGGACTGGTGCAGTGCCACGCAGGCATGTGGCAGGTGCTGCCCGTAGGGGGAGCACCGCTAGACATACACCTGCCGTCCGGGGTGCAGCAGCTGGTATACCCAGCCGCATGTTCCAGACTGTAATGGCGGCGCAGGCACGTGCCGAACGGCAGAACCAGGAGGGGCAGAGGCTGCAGAGGTCTGCAATCCGTACCCTAAATGACAGCATCCAGGCATTGGCGAATGCACAACAGCATCTTGCTGATGTTCTGGATAGGAGATTGGGCGATATGGCTGGTCTCATCGACCGAGGCTTGGCCATCCTTGAGCGTGCGCACTCCGTGCAGGAACACCAGGTAGGGTGAGGCATAGGGCGCGTGGCGTGTGGCAGCAACACCACCTGCAGCAGGTCAGCGTGTGCGTGCCACCTCCCATGCCCACACAGACGGTGATGGTAGCAGTAGCACTGCAGCTGCTACCACACCATCCACACCTGGACAGAGCAGTCCACGTGGGCGTGGCCTGGACGGCTTCCCGTCGTGGGCACGTTTCCAGCGGACATGTGACATCGGAGAGTGGACAGTCTGTACCTCCACCGGTCGTGCCCGTGCGACCCCAGGCGAAGCGCGGGTCACCGCCACCGGCAGACACAGTGAGCCATAACACCTGCACTGTACAGTCAGGGGCTGCCAAGCATACCCCGTGTAGGCATCACAGATGACTGAACTGTGTACACACACACCCACACACAGCAGACACAACTGTGGGGCTCCACCACACCCACATGCAATCTACATAGTCATGCCCACTCAATGCACTGGCCCTTACACACACACATGATGTCATCCATTGGTACAGCCCATGCCTGTGGCACATATATCACCCTGTGCAAATGATTAAGTCTCTGCCGCATAACTGTGAGCCACACCATCAATGCACGGTTAAGCTGACATATTATGATGCACAGGGTGGACACGATAGTGAGAGGTGTATGTGATACCTGTGTCCGCATAGTGCGTGCTGTGTATGTTGTGGTGTGTGTGTATGGCTGGTGACAGGTGTGTATGTGATGTGTGTTCTGCACGGACATCATGCAGCAGACATACCATGCAGGACAGGTGCAGCATTCATTGATATGTGTACACAGTATGTGTGGTGGTTACATGTGTAGCACCATGTCGGTGCAGTTAACCCGTATGATACTGATGGTGTACTTGCGTGCCTACTGGGAGCACTGTAATTAGTTCCCCGCGTGTAGTCGTGGTGTACCCTGAGGCATGTCTGGCAAAATCAGCATAGCACAGTTACCCACATCTGGCATGGACCCTACATGGGTACATAGGCACACATGAGCGTGACAGGATATGTGCCCTCGACATGTGTGGACCTAGCATGACTGTGTGTGGCATCTAACACCCCTCAGGATGGTGATGCCATATCCATCAGTCCCCAGTCCCTGGTCTAGCAGTGACACACAGAGGTTGACTGGCGCATAACTATAGTCACACATCCACCGTCAGTAGCAGTCCTGGACAAAGGCAGTCAGGGCCTTTCCTTCACATGGCCTGGCACCCTCCCGTGTTGTAGTGTGTGTCTGGCGTTACCCTGTTCCCCAGCACGTCCACTCATCGTTGGGTTGAGGTGTCTGACAGTCGCTTCTGTGCCCGTGTTCGCATGGGGCCTGGGAGGTGGAATGTGCCCATGTCACCCAGGTCAGACATGGCCGTGTATGTCGGGCACAGATCACCACGGAGCAGCTGTGCTGTGGAGATCCACAGCCAGTGTCCCCTTGGCCGTGCACCTTGTGACACATGTCCTAGCAGCGTCATCCCGTCTTGTGGAGCGTTTGCGGTCCTTCCAGTGCTGCAGGCATCAGGTTAGCTACAGGCCACATGTGCCATTATGCGCAGTCATTGCACTGGTGTGTGATGTGTACAGGGTACAATGAACACCCTGATGTGGTTGCCATTCCATCCAGACCAGGAGGCCACAATGGAATGTCTTCACACCCACATTGCCATTGTGTGTGTTGACAGAGGTTGCCAACAGGTGTGGTAGCCATTACCCTGAACATGTCCACCATCTTTAATGGCGTACCACCTACATGTGAAATTGGGACGAACATGTTCTTCACACTGGGTAGGGCTGCACCTTCTCTGGCATTTGTTAGCAGGCCATGGCTCTGGCACCAGTCAGCCATGTCTATGGCGCCCTAGGTGGATGTACGTGTAACATGGGGTGCTGGGTATGTCGGCTGGTGCGTAGTCATCTGCATACCTTGTCTGCTACAATCCCCCTATGATTGCATGCACATTGGAAGGTCGGATGCTATCTGGCAGGGTGCACAGGAGTGAGCCCTGTGGCCCTCCACTGGGTCCAGATATGAGTGTGACAAAGAACCTTCAGCACCAACCCTGTGTGGTGTGACCTCCAACCTGTGTGAGAAGCATCGGGTGACATATGTCCCCACATGTATGCTGGCGAGCCTTTACATGGGTCCCATGTGTAGTGTGCTCTGAGCGGCTCCCACCAGGTCATGGTACTGTGTGCAAACCCACATATCCCCATCAATGGCCTTGGTGAACACTCCAGACTGGACGAGCAGGTTCGGGAGGCAGGATCCGCCCTTGACTATGTAGTTGTGGGTATGTTCCGGTATTGGCTGTACACGCTATCTGTAACCATGACCACCTGTATGGACCTCCACACAGCTTTGCAGACAACATTTGTCAAGCGTATAGGGTGTGGCTGTTGACAGTCCATAGGAGCACTACCCTGGCATAGTGGGACCACAGATGCCATATGGCATCCATTGGGGACATAGCCCATAGTAAGGCTAACATGACACAGTGGCGCATGTGTGGGCCGAGGGCCTCAAAGAGGATGGGTAGCACACAGCCCAAGAAACCATCGGTGCCCATTCCTGACGAGTCAAACGCCATAGAGATATGTGATCACCCCAGGCCATTTGACATGTTTTGGAGGATACACTCTGGTGGGATGGATATGTTCCCTCTTGGGGGGCGCATGTATGCATGGAACATGTCCTGTGGTATGCAGACAATGTCTGTGGGTGCAGTGACTGTTGTACCATTCTGGACCATTTCCAGGCATGTCAGTGTGCCGCCAACCATGTCCTTACCACAGTTAGGGAAGGCCCTGTGGTTGTCTCATGTGCCCTCTGCAGTACCACTGCCACGAGCGGACCTGGATGTTGGTATGTGGGGCCGTATGGTGACGCCGGTATGAATGGGTGATGGTTTCCCTGGTACTGTCATTGCCCTGCCATGTAGTAGCTCCAACTGTTGATGTACAGGTAGTCAGTGGCTGCGGTCCACCACACCATGTGCCTACCTGTGGTGGACAAGGTCCTGATGTCATCATGTTTGCCTGTTGCAGACATGCATGTGGAGTGGTCGGGGAAGGCATTGGTAGGTGTTTTCGGTCTGGCCTCTGTTCAACATTGGCATGGAGGACATGTAGGGTACCACACGGTCATATGATGTGTGTGGTTTTCTGTGGAGAGGTCATCACTGAGGTCCCCATGCTGGTGTTGGTTACAGTGAGTGGATGACCAGTGGATCCACTATCGTTCTTGCATCACCATTGAGGGCTGTACATCCTGTGTGGGGCCTATCCTCACCATCGTGATGGGCAGAACTGTCAGACATCCCCCCCCCTGGTATGTATGGTGCATGGCTGTTTAACAGTGGCCAGGTGTGTGAACACCTGGGAGTGCTGGCGTGCTGTGTTGCGCCATGGGTAATGTTCCCAGGCTATGCATGGGTGGTTCATGTCACACAAACGGTGCTGTTGTGAGAGCATGCCCACTCACCAGTGTCCTCAGGACATCTGTGAAGGTATCCTGTGTATGTGAGGGTTGTCTGTAGCATGCAACAAACTGTAGACCAGTCCTACACATGGTTAATTGTACCTACATATTCCCCGCAGCAACAACAACGTCTGTGGCATGACCGGGTTACTGTTGTGTGGCCGGAAACACAGGATGGTCCGCATTCCGCCACCCATGCCGTCGCACCATGTGTATGCATGTCTGATCTGTGCCGACTCTAAGTGTCTGAGCATGCCCAGTAGGCAGCTGTGTAGATAGACACACAGCACAGTGCACACCGCAGCCGTCTGCAGTAATACCCGGTGCATGCCTCTATCCCCTATGCAGCGGCCACGTCTGTGGCATGGCCAGGTTTCTGTTGTGTGGCTGGACACACACGACGGTCCACATTACGCCACCCATGCCGTCGCAACATGTGTATGCATGTCTGCCCTGTGCCGAGTCTAAGTGTCTGAGCATGCCCAGTATGCAGTGATGTACTGATCAGTAGTTACTTGTTATTCTGGACTGCAGCACTAACGTGTTAGTGTACGGCGACCTTGGGATGGTAACAGACTGCGTGACTGCGCACTCTGTCCGAACACCCGAGCGGGCGCATTGCCTTTGCAAATGATACCACTCACGTAGGGGTATGCCTCCTGACAGCGCTCTGCTCAGTAAACTCGGTAGTGCGTTCTGTAAATGCTTCATACTGTAGTGTGTTCATGTAGATAGGCGTAGGTTCGTCCCCCGTCCTTTCCGTGTGTGTGTGTGTGTGTGTGTGTGTGTGTGTGTGTGTCTCTGTGTGTGTGTGTGTTTCCAGCTGCGTCTGCGACTGAATATGCTTTTAGACGCTCCGCAACACATGCCTTGGCTATTGCCACCTATTGTCTTGCGGCTGACGTCAGCAGCCTACAAGTATGCCTGTGACAGCGCTCTGTTTAGCAAACTCGGTAGCGCGTTCTGTAAATGCTTCATACTGTAGTGAGTTCATGTAGATAGGCGTAGGTTCGACTCCCGGCCCTTCCGTGTGTGTGTGTGTGTGTGTCTCTGTGTGTGTGTGTGTTTCCGTCTGCGACTGAATATGCTTTTAGACGCTCCGCAACACATGCCTTGGCTATTGCCACCTATTGTCTTGCGGCTGACGTCAGCAGCCTACAAGTATGCCTGTGACAGCGCTCTGTTTAGCAAACTCGGTAGCGCGTTCTGTAAATGCTTCATACTGTAGTGAGTTCATGTAGATGGCGTGGGTTCGACTCGGCCCTTCCGTGTGTGTGTGTGTGTGTGTCTCTGTGTGTGTGTGTGTGTTTCCAGCTGCGTCTGCGACTGAATATGCTTTTCGACGCTCCGCAACACATGCCTTGGCTATTGCCACCTATTGTCTTGACTGGCGTCAGCAGCCTACAAGTATGCCTGTGACAGCGCTCTGTTTAGCAAACTTCGGTAGCGCGTTCTGTAAATGCTTCATACAGTAGTGTGTTCATGTAGATAGTCGTGGGTTCGTACCCCGGCCCTTCCGTGTGTGTGTGTGTGTGTGTGTCTCTGTGTGTGTGTGTGTTTCCAGCTGCGTCTGCGACTGAATATGCTTTTAGGCGGCTCCGCAACACATGCCTTGGCTATTGCCACCTATTGTCTTGCGGCTGACGTCAGCAGCCTACAAGTATGCCTGTGACAGCGCTCTGTTTAGCAAACTCGGTAGCGCGTTCTGTAAATGCTTCATACTGTAGTGAGTTCATGTAGATAGGCGTAGGTTCGACTCCCGGCCCTTCTGTGTGTGTGTGTGTGTGTGTCTCTGTGTGTGTGTGTGTTTCCAGCTGCGTCTGCGACTGAATATGCTTTTAGACGCTCCGCAACACATGCCTTGGCTATTGCCACCTATTGTCTTGCGGCTGACGTCAGCAGCCTACAAGTATGCCTGTGACAGCGTTCTGTTTAGCAAACTCGGTAGCGCGTTCTGTAAATGCTTCATACAGTAGTGTGTTCATGTAGATAGTCGTGGGTTCGTACCCCGTCCCTTCCGTGTGTGTGTTTCCAGCTGTCTCTGCGACTGATTATGCTTTTAGACGCTCCGCAACACATGCCTTGGCTATTGCCAACTATTGTCTTGCGGGTGATGTCAGCAGCCTACAAGTATGCCTGTGACAGCGCTCTGTTTAGCAAACTCGGTAGCGCGTTCTGTAAATGCTTCATACAGTAGTGTGTTCATGTAGATAGTCGTGGGTTCGTACCCCGTCCCTTCCGTGTGTGTGTGTGTTTCCAGCTGTCTCTGCGACTGATTATGCTTTTAGGCGCTCCGCAACACATGCCTTGGCTATTGCCAACTATTGTCTTGCGGGTGATGTCAGCAGCCTACAAGTATGCCTGTGACAGCGCTCTGTTTAGCAAACTTCGGTAGCGTTCTGTAAATGCTTCATACAGTAGTGTGTTCATGTAGATAGTCGTGGGTTCGTACCCCGTCCCTTCCGTGTGTGTGTGTGTTTCCAGCTGTCTCTGCGACTGATTATGCTTTTAGACGCTCCGCAACACATGCCTTGGCTATTGCCAACTATTGTCTTGCGGGTGATGTCAGCAGCCTACAAGTATGCCTGTGACAGCGCTCTGTTTAGCAAACTCGGTAGCGCGTTCTGTAAATGCTTCATACTGTAGTGAGTTCATGTAGATAGGCGTAGGTTCGACTCCCGGCCCTTCCATGTGTGTGTGTGTTTCCAGCTGCCTCTGCGGATACACATACTATTATCGCTTCGCAACACATACCTTGCCTATTGCCAGCTATTGTTTTGCGGGTGATGTCACCAGCCTAGAAGTATGCCTCTGTCAGTGCTGTGCTCAGTAAACTCGGTAGTGCGTTCTGTAAATGCTTCATACTGTAGTGAGTTCATGTAGATAGGCGTAGGTTCGACTCCGGCCCTGCGTGTGTTTGTGTGTGTGTGTTTTGCAGCTGCCTCTGCGGATGTACATGCTTTTAGGCGGCTTAACACATACCTTGCCTACCAGCGGCCAGTCCTGTGCGGTTCTTGTCGCCCACCTGTGCATGTGCCTCTGCTGGTGGTGTGCTCGTGGTCCACGTGGCGCATACCATACCTGTGTTATGCGTTTGTGCGGTTGGGTATGTGGGGTGTGGTCAATCACCATCGTGCCACATGTGTGTGTGTGTCCATGCTCCCAGCTGCATGGGTTCATACGGTATGGCTTTGAGGTTTCTGCGGAACACCCATATCCTGGCGCCATCCTTGTGTTTGTGGATGGTGGGGCGCAGATCGTGTACTGCTTGTGTGCTTCTTCTGGTGGCGACCTCCGTGGCGTGTTCTCCACGTGTACCCTACTATGGTGTTGTGGGTTGCTGCTGTGTACCTTACACTAAAGGTCCTGCCGGTTGTGCTCGTGTGTACCTCTTTGTTTGTATATCTATGTACCTATGTTGTGGCCGTACAGCTGCTCTCCCATGGACAGCCGTCTTCCCCATGTATCGCATATTTGCACGGCTGACACATATAACTGTGGTACTTTGCATATCCACACATTGTCCATGCACTGTCCGTATTCAGAACACCTCATAGACATCGCTGGATTACATGGCAGACAGCTATCCTTGCTGTCCTTACACTTTACCCATACATGACATACACCTTGTGTGTACTTGCCTATTTATGGTGTGTGTATGTCTATGTGTGCTGTATGCATGGCCGTGTGTGTCCCACTATAGCCATGTGTGCAGCTGTCGCCACTATGGGTATCCTTGTGGCCCGCTGTCACATGTGCCGTCTGCACATACCTGCAGACTGTACTACCCCTGACGGCAGCGGCCTTAGATCGCCGGTGCCCTGGGCTGTGGGGCTACATGGCACACGCCAGCACAACACATGGTGCACCCATCTTGATATACCTACGTGACACGCCTACTAGACAGGTGTCCCTACTAGGGCAGCGGCCTGGGCAGCCGCAGGATTGGCGTATGCCTCTGACGGCTATGGGCACATCACAAGGCACATGTCTACAGTCGGTGTTTTCACGGCGTCTAGGGTATTACACCACAGGAGGGACCTCCACAGCTATGCTGAAGAATGCGTATGTAGATAGATTAGTAGGTGGAGGTTTGGCCACACACCAGGGCTGACCGATGGATAACTGTTGAGGCATCCTTTGTGAAGCAGGTGGAGCAAACACCCGTAACGGGAATGTAGTGTAGATGCAGATGTAGGGTTAACATACATTTGTCTACTCTGTCAGTTCTGTACCATTGTATTACAGTGATATGCTATGCATATCTTCCATGTACATTGTTAGGTCTCTGATTGTTGTGGGGTCGGCATAGTACAATATCATGTAATACGTGTGTTCATAGGATGCCTTCTGAATTGTTGACATACGTGTGTGTGGTTGCAGTCGTCTGTGCTTTCTATGCTGTGGCTACATGTTCATTGTTCGCATAGAAAGTGACAAATGGAAGTGTACGTGTGGATACTTAAAGCCTGGATGCTCCCATGTTATGTGTATGTCTCACGGGGCCTACGGGTGATAAGCGCATGCATGTCTAACCTTTGGATACCATGTGTGACCTGCCGTGCACGAAATGTTTACGTTGACTGTTCCATCTACCTATGTGTGACATGGTTTGTGGCCATAGGGTGCCAGCGTGTCTTTATTGTTGAGCATGTGTTTTCCATGGTCAATTGACATCAATCCTATTAATCCACTGAAGGATGTCTTTCATTGGTGGGAGCGCCATGGTTCGACCATCGTATGTCTTTCCCAGCTGACGTTGATATTGTGCCATTGGTATGGTTCTACACGTCACCCATCTGTTCTGCTGTATGGGCGTACGATCCCCATTAATGTGCTGGCGGATTAAGTGCCGTATACTCCGGTATCTGCCCAGCGGTCTGGCTTTGTATGGGGAGTGTCTACTGTAGTCCCTATCTGTATTTCCTGGGTTATGCCTTGTAACAGCTGTGGGATTCCCCCAGGTTTGCAGCTATGGGTGCCATCTTGGCCATACGTTTGTCCATCTATGGGAACTGCCTACTGGACACTAGTATAGGGCTGTACACATTACACAGCTGCATTCATCATTTTCCGCGGGATGATTGCCATTATTAGTGCGGAGTAACGCATATGCCATGCCCACGTCCCTCACACGGGGCGGGACAACGAATCATCTGCCAATCCACGCCGAGACCCATTTTGCATACCCACGATCCCATGTCTGCAACACTCGACAGTACCCATTGCACATCCTTCATGTGTGCGGAATGGGATGTGAGCGCCGTCTATTGACACGACGAGCTGGGGAGTCCTATTCATATGTCCTGCATGTCATGGACACTTGTCATCACCCTTGTACACGCTTGTGGTGCCCATATCTACCTGTGCTGTAGTCACGGCTGTCACTTCTTCTGGTTCGCACGATAGCAGCCTGTCGCCAACACCTATGGACAAATATGTGGGTCCTACTATGGACACCGATGTGCATATGTAAAGTGTAGAACATGTTGGACCGTGTCCATTCGGCCAGTGGTTTTGACTGGCGCTGTATGTTCCCCAGTCGCGGATGTCTGTTTGCCTACCCATGTTATGTAGTGCTACGGAACCCGTGTCCTTCCACAATTAACCCATATGGTGTTACTGTAGTCCTGCAGGTTGGCAACTGCTTTATGTAATCCTCAGAGGTCCCATTGTGAACTATCCGCCACTGTATTGCCATAATAACACAGCGGTACATGTAGAACCTATTTATTCATGACAGGATGTTCTTTATGAGTGGAACGCCATACTTTAAGCATGCTATGACCTTCCTAGTTGGCGTTGTTGGAGTGCCATTAATATGTGTTCCACAGGCCGCCCGTATGTTCCATGAGTGGGCGGGTGATCCCCATAGACTTGCTAGCAGCTTGGTTGCTGTGTGCGCGGGATTACGCGGCTGGATGGATGTCTATGGAGTGTGTCTACTGTTGTTTCCAGCTGTATTTCCTGTGTTATGCCTTGCTACAGCTGTGTTATTTCACCAGGTTTGCTATTCTGGGTGCCATCTTGTCCGTACGTTTGTCCAGCCTTGGGAAATGCCTACTGGACACTGGTGTATGGCTGTACCCATTTCACACCTGCATGTTGCATTCTCCGGTGGATGATTGCCATTATTGGTGGGGGGTAAGCCATGTTCTGTACCCACATCCCTCCCGAGCGGGACAATGGATCCTCTGCCAATCATCTCCGACACCCATTTCTGCATACCCAAGATGCCATGGCTGCAACCCTCGACAGTAGCCATTGCAAATCCTCCATGTGTCGCGGGGAATGGGATGTGGACGCTTACATGTGGACTCGACAATCTGTGGATGTCTGTGCATATGTCCCTCATTTCATGGACAGGTGTCATCAACCTTGAACATGCTGGCGGTGCATTTCTGCTGCTGTGCCGTAGTCACGGCTGTAGTTCATCTGGGTCTCCTCGCAGAAGGAGAAATTTTTGGGTCCTACAATGGACACAAATGTGCATATGTAAAATGTAGAACATGTTGGACTGTGTCCATCTGGCCAGTGGTTGTGACCGCTGCTGTATGTTCCCCAATCGCGGATGTGTGTTTGACTACACATATTATGTTGTGCTTCTGAAACCCGTGTCCTACTACGATTAACCCAAATGGTAATGATGTCATGCTGCAGGTTGGCAACTGCTTTAGGTAATCCTCAAAGGCCCAGTAGGGCGTATCGCCACTGTATTGTCAATATAACACAGCCAGAACATGTATACCCTATTTATTCATTTACGGATGTTCGTTATATCGCGGGAGCATCAGTGTTGAAACATCCTATGACCTTCCTAGTTGAAGTTGTTTGTGTGCCATTAGTATATGTTCCACAGGTCGCCCATTTGTTCCGCAGTATGGGCGAGTGATCCTCATGTTGTTGATGGCAGATCCAGTGCCATACGCCCGGTATTCGCACGGCAGTCTGTCTTTGTATGGGGAGTGTCTGTGTAGTCCCTATCTGTATTTCCTGTGTTATGCCTTACTGCAGCTGTGTAATTCCATCAGGTTTCCAGTTATAGGTGCCATCTCGATCGTACACTTGTCCATCCATGGGAATTGCCTACTGGACACTGATATAGGGCTGTACAACACTCACACCTGCTTTACCATTATCGGTGGATGCTTTGCATCATTAGTGGGGAGTAAGGCCGCGTGCTATACCCGCATCCCTCCAGGCGTGACAACGGATTATCTGCCAAACAACATCGAGCCCCATATTTGCATACCCAGGATCCCATGGCTGCAACCCTCCCACGGTACCCATTACACATCCGTCGTAGTGCGGGACTGGGATGTGGGCGCACTTCTATGGACACGACAATCTGGGGATTTCTGTTCATATGTCCTGCATTTCATGGACAGTTGTCCCCAACCTTAAACACGCTGGTGGTGCATATGTCTAGCTGTGCAGTCACGGCTGTCACTTCTTTTACGTCGATGGCAGCTGGTCGATGCTGCGAATGGATCAATTTTGGAGTCCTACAATGGACACCGATGTGCATATGTAAAGTGTAGACAGTGTTGGACTGTCACCATCTGGCCAGTGGTTGTGACTGCTGCTGTATGTTCCCCAATCGTGGATGTCTGTTTGACTACCCATATTATGTATTACTTGGCCTGTCTATGTCCACGAGCGGTGGCGGAAATACAGCAAAACCACGACAATGGAGCCTAGTACCAGAACAGTCACAACTAAACAAAGCAAAAGGTACTAGTGGAAGAAAGCGGCTCCTTTTTTCTTTTTAGCAGCTTTATTAACAAAAGTAACGAACCAAGCAGCAACACGTAGTTTCAGCAAAACACTCCAAACACATTAACGCTATGTCTCCACACCTGCGTTTTCGTTTGAATACACTTCCTCAGATGCACAATACTACAAGCTCTTCCCTTTCTGCTTAAATACTATTGCTGATTGAATAATTAATCCTAATAATACAATAATTACTTAATTGCCATATTCTTCATATATTATACTATACATCACATTTACAAAGTGCCTTCATGTCTACCCTTGAAATCATGTTACAATTTATTACATTCCTGCTCACAACATTTTCTATAATTAATTATCAACTTTTATTCATGATATTCAAAACATTAAAATTTGACATTTTATATACAAAATCTAAACATATAAAATATATCTACAATAATATATACAAACATACAACTAAAAAACATCCAATGCCCTCTGGTGTCTGGATGAACACATTACAACCACTGTTTTCACAGTTATGCCCAAACTTAATACACTTCAAAGTTTACCCAGGTTCAAATTCATTTCTTACAGATACCCTTTCCCATAATTATCCTGTCACTTCTTTTTACCTTTTTTCCACAAAATAGTGCTGATTAATTATATATTTAATTATCTTTAATAATGTCTCAGTATCTTTAATCCCATTATAAATTTTCCAACTCAGAGCTTCGCTGCTCTTATTTTCAATACTGGGGCCAAAGATACATAATTATTCAACCCTGGTGGGTTATAAGCTTCCAAATGAAGTTGCCATAATAACTCTTTGTACTCAATTGTCTCCTCCCATTGTCCACGTATATCTTTGTTTACTACCTCTAACACAAAGAAGGTATAATCAGCTTCTTCACATTTTATTTTATGCTTGTACAGAGCATTACACATATCTTTTGTCTTCATCTCATAGTTATGCTCGTAGATTCTATCTCTTAGTCTTCTTCAGACTTCCCACATAAAATGCCTCACATTTCTTACAAATACTTAGGTATATTATACCTTTTGTTTGACAATTAACATGTGCTTACTCTGCACTAATATGTCCCTACTTTTCACATAAATTTATATCTTTATTGCAAATATTCGGGCACTGGGAGCACCTCCATTTATATGTGCCTTTTCTCTCCTGGAAGTATTGTTTCCTTAATTTTTCTTTCAAACAAATTTTTCACATTTCTCCCTTTTCTATATGTACATTTCAAGGGTTGTATAAACAGACTTCTTAAATCAGAGAATTCACCAAACTGTACCCATTCTTCCTCCACTATTCTTTGTATGACCTTAGCCTCCCACTATAATCTGTTATAAAGTTATTTCTTAACTCAAAATTGTTTTGTCGAGTTGGTCACCTTCTCAAAGGTCATCTTCCTGTCCTAAAATAGGCCGATATTTGTCCACTCTTCCTTCCCTTATTTCTCAATTTCATCTATTAATTTCCTTGGGTAGCCTCTATCTAAAACATCCCTCTTAGTTTCATACACTCTTCCTCATAATCACTGTCCCTAGAGGTCATCCAACTACCTCGAACATACTGCCCTTTACTATTCCCTTTTGTGGTGGTGGGGTGTGGAAATACAGCAAACCTTGGGTCCTGGTCATCTTCATAACAGACATTATTGCATATATATCAGGCCAAACAGACAATGACACTAAAGATACCTCCACAGTCAAATGATACAGAGCTCTTTCACCCACTGACATGAGGCATCGTGAATTACAAAATACATTGGATAGTCGTCCTTATACACTTCCTTCAGAGTCAGTTCAAGTCAATTAATCAATAAACCTGCTGATAGTTAAGTAGACAGTGCCCCAGGTCTTGATCATAACGTGACATATCCTGATCAGTGTTGCATACATTGCTTAATGGAAACAATAATACACCAGCGATGTGTTAATATATCTACAATATTCTAGTGGTAAATACAATCAGTATCCGGACATAGTTGATAATTGTTGAGAGTGCATAGGATGTAGTGTGTTGATCAGGTTATTGTATATCGATGTGTATATTAGTAGCATTACGATAACAAAGCATGGAATCAATTGGTACTATGTTAAGCATATATTTCACAATTGTGAATGTAAGCGTTAACGTGTGGAGAGACATCAGTAACCTTCTCTGGTTCCACTGGATCACACACGCACCGTGCACCGTACACCGCATGTCAGTTGGTATTCTGGCGCGCGCACATGCATATCGTATTCCGTTTATATATGTTTACAGTGTCTGTGTGGTTACGTGTTTTGCGTTACTTGTGACTATTCGCAACATATGTCTGATCGGTTGACGGACGTGTGCAGAAAGCACTGACAGCTTTATATATGTAACGGTCTTTGCAGCATGGGCGCTTTTGCATTACGTGCACATCTATATGTTCTATAGTCATGATTCCAACGTGACTGCAGTCGCGTTTGAGACTACTATGACCAGTAACGTTAGCTGTTCGTTGTCATTAATATGCATACCGTGGTACCTATGTGCACATTTGCATATCACCCCTTTACCTACGCGCGTCTGGCATCCATTCCCCTGCTGGGAAAGGTCGCGGTACACATGTTGAACATTCCTAATTCCCCTGGCTCATGGCCCAGGATGCATATAGCTCGTCACCACAGGGCTGTTCATATGACAGCTGCTTATATCCGATGTGCATACAGGCCTTCGATTCTCAGGGTGTTGCTGTCATCCTTTGGATTTGGTCTTGTCCGCCACAGTCGGGACGCCCTGACCTGTACTCAATATTAGATGAGTCACATGAGCGCGTTTTGTCCGTGTCCATGGTACTATCACGGCCCCCATCTTAGTCTTAACCGTGTCATCAATGTCCGGTGTATCCGTTGTAGATCTCGTTATACTAATTGCACCGGTCTGATCGAAGTAACCTACTGCCATTACTAACCCTCCGTATGTATGGGCTGTGCAATATTACAAGGGTTTGACATTTGCATTAATGACGTTTCACTGAGCCACAGACATGTCCGTTGTTTTCATGGTTCCGCTGTGCTACCACATTTAACATGCGTAACAGGTTGAACAGCTCGAGACGAGGACATCGGGTTGTCCGTCGTTGTCCTATTATTGAATGTCTCTGTAATTTGTTTCCACAAAAGCGACATTGTAACCGGCATTGTTAACGGACATCTGGCGCGATGCGTCCGCACCGACCGCGGTGGCGATGTCGCCTTTGGCTGGCGAACAGGTATGCTGTGCCATTCTGTCCCAGGATATGTTTCCTTCTTCGTAGATGATGCCCATACTAGCAATGACCTAGCGATGACGGCGTCTGGGTGTAGGTACCGTACCCACGAGAAGAGTGGCCTTAGGGTAGTGACCTAGAGGTTGCCGCAGTCGTCACCAGCCCCCTCCTGGTCTAATGCCTACCACCACATAGAGTCTGGAAAGGTGCGAGTAGCAACACCCCTGACTACCTGCTTGGCCTATGCTAAGGCCGGCTATGTGTGTGGTCCTAGACATGGACTCGAGGCGTGGCGTCTGCCGTTGGTATGTCCAGCATTACCCATCCGGCCCCAGTTAACACAACATCCATGGGTCCACATGGTGTCCCAGCTGTGCACTCGGGAACTCTATGGGAATTTAACCCACTTCGGACAGCTGTGTAATCCTAGCCTCACCTCAGGATACGTGCACTGAGTAGTAGCACAGGCGACTGTAGTCACACTCCCATAGATGGTGCCTCCACTGACCCTGGGTATTACCATACCATTAGTTTAACCAAGCCTTATCTGCAAAGCCATGGAGATGGATCAAAATGGGACAGATAGATTCGGACATAGGGGACCCGCTATCTTTGGATACAACCCAGTTAAGCTTGGGCATAGTCAGATGTGCCCTTTACGTGTTTCACTTGTAGAATCAGTCACCAAGGCCATTGCTGAGGTAAACCAGTCCATACAGCCTACCTCAACCGGCAGAGGCCGTCGACACAATACCCCCTGGGTATGCTGTAAACCCGTGTCTTGAATGTAAGTCCATACATGCCGCCTGTGGGTTGCAAAACCGGGATAGGTCACAGAACACACATGGCCATGGTTGCTGAAGCATGTCATACTCACAATGAGTCACAGGTGGTGTCCATGGGAGGCTCAGTCCTGGGTCCACTATTTCCAGCATCTACGTTTCCAATGCTACACGCACTTTACAGGGTTATGGGTGACAATGTTTGCATGGGCTACCAAACCCGGATGCCAGGTCAGACACATCTGACACAGATATCCCTTCAGGAAGTGCCTCACAGATGGATAAGTGGTACCAGAGACATGTCCTACAGCTAAATGCCAGGAAATGCATAGAATACCCGCCGGGATGAACAAGGAGTTGCGAGCTACCATATAGGTGGCAGTCCACTGAACAGGAGGGGTTACCAGTGATCTGGGGACGTGTTGTTGATAACCGTTAAGTTAGACACCTCATTTTTTTTGGGCCTTTTATTTTTCTCTTTTTTTCAGGGGGTCAATTGTCCCTTGTTTTACCCTTTTCCAGGGGGGGTAAATTCCCCGGGGTTTCAGAAAGGGGGATCTTGGACCTTGCCCCCAGTGAACCTTCTTACACATTTAACCCCGCCCTTTTCCCTTTTTCCAGGGATTTTGCCCTTTTTTCCCGGTGTACACACCATTCCCCCGGGGGACCCTTTCCCCCCCCACCCCGGCCCCAAATCTAAACCCCGAAACCCCTTTCTCCTTCACAGACCCTCAAACCCAGTGTGCGGGGCCCTTTAATGTATTTTGGCCCCCCTTGGGTTTTTTGGGGGATTACAGGACACTTTACCAAAAGCCGTTGGGGGACATAGTTAAAGGGCAGCTTCCCTGGTTCAGGAACCAGGATGCTGCAGGTAATTTTGAACCTTTTAAAAGGAAAAAGTTCATTTTTGTTAATTTTACTTTCCCTTTGGCCTTTTTACGTGCTTATTTCCCCCCGGGATGTTTTTGGTTACCCCTTTACTGGTGTCTCCCGGGGCTGTTAAAATTGGCAAATCCAAAATCTGGTTTTGGGTTTACACATCAGGGAAAACCCCTTTTTGGGCATGTTTCAATTTTATTTACAAAAGAAACCCCGGAAATTGTTGTCCTTTACCTGGGGGGGGATTCATTGTTGGGTTTTTTGTTCCTTTTGGTGGCCACATAAAATTTGTTCCCCGGGTTTGGGGAGTGGTCCTCATGGCAGAAATTATGGTTTTCCGTAATTTTTTATTTTTCCCCGGGGATTCGCTTTCTTCCCTTTTTTTTTCTATGGGGGAAAATTTTTTGTCCCTATGTTTTGAGTTTTCCGCTTTGCCCTTCCCCTTAAAACCCACATTTCCAAAAAATTTGGGGGATTTTCCTTTGTTTGACAATTTAAAATATTGGCCTTTCTCTGACAAATTCCCCACAATCTTTTGCATTTCGGATGGGGGCATTAATTTTTAAGGAAGGCCAATTTTTTTCCCCAAAAAAATTTTTTCCCCCCCCCGGGGGAAAGGGTTGTAAAAACAGACCCAGAGTTTTACCAAATTTCCCAAATTTTTCCCCCCTTATTTTTGGAAGACCCTTACCTCCCTTATTCTGTTATGTTTTTTCTTAACCCTCCCTTGGGGTTTTTGTGAGGGGTTTTTCATTTCAAGGCACTTCCTTCCAAAATTAAACCCCCTTCCTTCCCCATTCCTTCTGGCACAATTAATTTTCCTTGGGGGTTAAACAAAACATCCCCCTTGTTTTAATTTTTTAGTCCCAAGGGCATAAAACCCAAAATTGCCATATTAATGGGGGTGGGGGGGGTTTTCGGAAAATTTTGGGGCCTTTTTTTTAAAAGCTTTGTTCCAAAAAAAAATTTCCAAAAAAATGTCTGTTGACCTTTTCCCATTACATGGGCTCTTGGGTACAAAAAATTTAAAATCCCAAAAGGGGGGTTAACCCAATTTCAATAAACCCTCAAAAACATCCCAATTTTTTGGGACATATCCGGTTCAACCCTTTTTTAAAAAAAAACACCAAAAGGAAATTCACTATTGGAAAAACAAAAGTAACCATGTTGTAAGGTTTGGGGGTGCCCAATTTTGGGGTTTACAATTTATTCGTTGTTTTGTGCCCTTAGTAAAAAGGTTTAAAGGTCGCAATTTTCCGGTGTAAAAGGGGGGGGCTCCAATTTTGGGTTCCCCGGCAAAGAGTCCCCGTGCCGGGTGTTAACAATATCCTTTGTTTATATTTAAAAAAAGAAGGTTTTCACTTTCTTTTTAAAATATTTGCCTTGGGGGCAGGCATTACACAAAATTCTTTTGGTCCTTTTTAATCCTCATAGTTTATGTCATGATTCCAACTCTTAGTCCCTTTAGACTTCTTTCCTCACCTTTCCCTTTCAAATACTTTTGGGGATATTTACCTTTTTTTTGACAATTAACATTTCCCCCGCCCAAAGGGGCTACTTTTAAAATTTAAAATTCCCCCTTTTTTTTTCCCCAAATATTTGGGCCCGAGATCCCCTTTTATATTTTCCCTTTATTGTTTTCCTTTTTTTCTTTCCCCAAATTTTCCCTTTTTTACCCCCGACCCAATTTTTAAAAGATTTAAATGGGGGTTTTCCCCAAACTTTTACCCCCCCCTTTCTTCCTTTCCCTTTTTCCTTTTTAGACCTTATACTAATTAACGGGTTATGGGTTTTTTCTTTAACCCCCCGTTTTTTGGGTTTTGGGCCCTTTCAAGGGTTTTTCTTCCTTCCTAAAACGAATGTCCTTTTTTTTCCCTTCCCTTCTCCCCAAATTTTCATTAAATTTCCTTGGGACTCTTTCCTCTTCTTTTTAAAACCTTTTTTTCAAAAACCCCTTTTCCCTTGAAGGACCAATTCCATCCCGCCACCCCGGTGGTGGGTTTGGTGGGGAAACCTTTCCCGGCCCTTTTTCATAAAGGTTTTTCCTTTTAAATAGGCCAAAAAAGCAATGACCCTGGGTAAACCCCGTCAAATTGGGGGCGGGTTTTACCCACGAAAGAGGGCCATGTGGTACCTACAATTGGAATAGTTTTGGGCTTTTACACCCTTAGAGTCAAAATTTTCCCCTTAAACAATAAACCTTGGGCCTGTTTAAGGGGCAGTGTTGGGGCCCCTTGGGGTGGGTAACGTGCCTTCTTTTATGTTGCATTAAAATTACCCAAGGAAACAAACACCAACATGGGGTTAATTACTCCAATTTTTGGGGGGTTTTCCCCCCATTCCCGGGCACTGTTTTAATTTTAGGTCACCTTAGGATGTAGGTGTTGACAGGGGATTGTAATAAAAGATGGGGTATATTGGGATTACCATAACCCAAAAATTTTTAACAAGGTTATTTAAAACCCTAATTTCAAATTTTGGGGAAATTTGTGGGAAAAGGGGGCCCCTCCGGTAAACCCTTTCTTGGTTCCCCTGGATCAACCCCTTTTCCGGTTTTCTTTTTGTGCCCCGGGCCCTTTCATAAAAAAGTTTCCCTAAGTTTAACCCCCGGCGGGGGTTCGGGTTTTGCCCCTTACTTGAATTGGGAACCCTAAAGCCCCATGGGGTTGGGGAAAAGGGCAAGGCACGAAAACAATTGGAAAAGTTTTTCTGGGCCTTCTCTCACACCAAGTTTTAAGGGGGTTTTTCCCAATGGGGGGCAGTCCTTTGGGACTTTTTTCCAGGTTTACGTTTTCCAAATTAAAGCAACCCAGGGGGTTTTGGGGGACAATTTTTCATACACCCCCGGAGCCGGCAGGCACCATTCCCCTTCGGGAAAATGCCTACGATGTTGGGAAATTCCAAAAATTTCCCCGGGTAAAAGGCCCCGGAAAAGCATAGGCTACCCCGGGTGCAAAATTACCCCGCTCCTTTTATCCCCTATGAACACCCGGAGGGGTTCCGTGGTCTTTGGGGGTTTGGTTCTTTTTGCCCACAACGGGGGACCCCCTTGGACCTTCTGAAGGGGTTAATTAGTCAAGGGGGTCCTTTTCCCCCCGGGACTATCACCCCCCAATTTGAAACCTATGAATTTTGGGGAAAACCCTTGAAGATCTCCCAACAATTTCACGGCTGGGGGAAACCAAAAGCCTTACAAAAACCCTCCATTATGGCTGGTGAAATATTAGGGTTTACATTGCTACCACTTGGGCCCAGAATGCCCCTTGGGTTTGGGGGGTTTAAACCCCCAAATTTAAAATGGCCCCTAAAAAGGTTGAACCCCGCCCAAAGGGGGGTCGGGTTGCCTTTTCATTAAAGAAGTTTGTTGGGGGGTTTCACCCAACCCATTGTTGGGAAAATCCCGCGGGCGCCCCCGGCCTTCGTTTTGTTTTCAAAAGGATTTGCTTGATTTTTTCTGGGGAATTTTAAATGAAAGTTCCCTTAGCAATTTTAACCCTTTTCATTTCGTTGGGGCTTTTTACCCAAAAGGGTTTTTGGGGAAAATTTTGGTTACCTAACAGGGTTGCCCCCGAAAAGGCACCCTCCTGGTTACCTTTCACCCCATAGAATTTGGAAAAAGGGGGCGATATAGCAAACCCTTTTTGGTAATACTTGGTACCTTTGGGCGTTGTTGGGCCCCTTGGGGATGGAACCCTAAGGTTTTTTGGGGTCTGCCTTTGGATGTAATTTACCCACATCCGGCCCCCAACCCTTAACCAAAATTTATGGGGCCACATTTTTGGGGTCCCAAAACTGTTGGGACTCCCAAACCTATGGGAATTTTTAACCCCCGGGGACGCGGGGTTTAATCCGCCTTTTTTACCTTTAGGTGGTTTCCCGGTTTTTTTTTGGAAGGAAGTCAAAATCCCATTTTTGATTTTGGTTTCCTCCATGAACCCCGGGTTTCCCTTTAGTTTGCCAACCCTTTTCCCCGCCAAAACCCTGGAATTTTCTAAAACACTGGATGGGGGAAAATTTTAAACCGCATTTTGGATTCCCCAGTTTGGTTGGTTATTTGTAGGGGGTCAGCCCCCCCACCGGGGTTTCCTTTGGGAAAAAAACACCAAAGGGCCATTCTAATAAAAAAGCCTCCCTTACCCCAACCCGGGCAGACCCTTACACAAAACCCCCTCGGGTTACTTGATAAACCCGGGGATTTTTTGAAAGTGGGGCTGCGTTATGGGTTCAAACGGGCTAGGTCCAGAAAACCACTGGGCCAATTTGTTCCATGGTTCAAACTACAGGCCCGTCAAAAGGTTTTGGGTCCCAATCACCGGGTCCCCTTTTCCAAAAATTTTTACGTTTCCCCTGTTTTCCGGGGTTAAAGGGTGCTGTTTGCTACCCCCTTCCCCAAAGGTGCCAAAGGTCGAAACTTGAAAAAAGAATCCTTCCAAAAAGGGGGTTCCAATGTTTAAAAAATGGTCCCAAGGGACAAAGTCCTAACCTAAAACCCCCCGGGAAATGTTGGGTTTCCCTTCATGAACCAAGGGTTTCCCCTAGGTGGGAATCCATGAAACCCCCGGAGGGGTTCCATTGATTGGGGACACGTTGTTTTTGGTTTCCGGGGGGCCCCCCTGTTGCTCAATTGGGTGCCTTTCCCTTTTGGCCCCATCCCTCTGAAGGGAAATTTAACTTGGGGGCCCCGGGAGGTCATTTTCCCCCTATTCAAAAACCTTTGATTTGGGTCCAAACCCTTCGGGTGTATCCTGACCCCAACCACCCGGCACTGGAAAGGGGGAAAAACATTCCACAACATTTTCATTTTCCGGATATGTTTTATTTTTAGCGGGAAAATAACCCGGTGTAACAATTCCCCCCCCAGGGCCCAGGAAAGGTTTCCTGCAAAACCGGCCAAAAGGGCCAAACCCAGAAACCCCTTTACCGCTTGAAAGGGGAATTCCTCCGCCCAAGGGGGAGCACCCTTGGGCCCGGGCCCTTTAATTCGTGTTGTTGGGACGGTTCACAAAAAACCCGGCATTCATATGTGGAGGACATCCCAAAATTACAATGTTTAAAAACACCTGTCTTTAAAAAATTTTTGGGTCCCCATTGGGAAACCCCGTCCTTGTAAATGAATTTTTACTTGCCTTGTGGGAATTTTACAATTTGTTGGTCTTTTTACTACCCATTTCCCCAAGGTTTAAAATGATTATTTTGGGCAAAATTCATAATTCCAAGGTGCTGGTTTGAAAAATAATTTGGGAAATCCCAAGGGGCATATTCCCCCTGTAACCCCTTAAAACCCCCAGAAAATTTGGAAAACCCTTTTTTATGGGGGGGCCCTGTTTCATATTTTTGACCTTTTTCCAAAATTTTCCCGGGGAATCTGTTTCCCGGAGCTGTCCCCGTTGTTCCCCAATTGGGGTGGGTGTTGGAACCCCAAAAGTAAGGTTTTGTTTTTCCCTTTTTTGCCTTTGGCATGTAATTTTGTTCCTTTGGGGCCCTTTTAATGTTCCAACCAAAATTTCCCCTTTTAAATTTATAGGGTTTTAACTTACATTTAAATTTTGTTTTGAATAAGGGTTTTCTTATTGGGGGAAAAAGGCAGGGGCTCCAAAACCCTAAGGGTGGGTTTTTTTTGGTTGCCTTTCCCCCGGACGGTCCCCACATACCCGTCCCCTTTTCCCTTTTGGACCCCTTCCCTCCCCTGGTTTTCGGGTTTTTGTTTGGGGAATTCAATGGAGGGCCCTTTTTTTTGATTGTGTTTCTTTTCTAGGCATGAAATTAAAAACCGGGGGTTTTCATTTTTGTGTCCATCTTAGTTTTCCCCTTGGGGATTAAAATGTTTTAAAATTTTGGGGCCCACTAACCCCTGGTATTGGGGCTTTTACACTTTCCCCTTTGGGATTTTTATTTTCCCCATATGGGGTGTTAGGATCGCGGTGCTTTGACTCCCTTTCCCCGGGGGACAAAAGGATTTGCCCTTTTAAAAACAACACCGAGGGCCCTGTTCTAAAACCCAGACTCCCTTGGGGCTAACCGTACGTACCCAAAATTAAAACCCCCCATGTTGCTTCCTTGATTCATTTAAACCCTGGGGTTTTTTTCATGGGGGGAAGCCCTGGACATATCCAAAATTGAAAAGTTGGTGCCTTTTGTATGTGGCCCGGGGGGCGACAAATTGTTCCCTGAGGGAAGGGGGGGCTTTTTTCCTCCCCCCCCCCCCCCCCCCCCCCCCCCCCCCCCCCCCCCCCCCCCCCCCCCTCCCCCCCCCCCCCCCCCCCGCCCCCCCCCCCCCCCCCCCCCCCCCCCCCCCCCCCCCCCCCCCCCCCCCCCCCTCACCCCCCCCCCCCCCCCCCCGCCCCCCCCCCCCCCCCCCCCCCCCCCCCCCCCCCCCCCCCCCCCCCCCCCCGCCCCCCCCCCCCCCCCCCCCCCCCCCCCCCCCCCCCCCCCCCCCGGGGGGGGGGGGGGGGGGGGGGGGGGGGGGGGGGGGGGGGGGGGGGGGGGGGGGTGGGGGGGGGGGGGGGGGGGGGGGGGGGGGGGGGGGGGGCGGGGGGGGGGGGGGGGGGGGGGAGGGGGGGGGGGGGGGTGGGGGGGGGGGGGGGGGGGGGGGGGGGGGGGGGGGGGGGGGGGGGGGGGGGTGGGGTGTGGGGGGGGGGGGGGGGGGGGGGGGGGGGGGGGGGGGGGGGGGGGGGGGGGGGGGGGCCTTTGGGTTTTGCTTTTGGGCAGGGAAAAATTTTTAAAAATGCCTTTTTGTTAAACGGCCCGTTTTGGCCCGGGAAAGAGTTTTCCCCCGGGCCTTTCCTTTTTTTATGGGGGGAAATGTTTTTAACCCTTGTTTTGGTTCCCCTAATTTGTGGGGATTTCCTCTATTTCCACTATAACACCACCAGAACATGTTGCTTACCTATGCATTCATTTAACCATGTTGTCTTCATAGGTGGGAAAGCCATAGTTTACATATCCTACTTGACGCTGTGTGTGTGCCATTAGTATGTGTTCCACAGGTCGCACATCTGTTACGCTGTACGGTAGCGGGTGCTCCTCAGTCTGTTGCTGGCAGATTGAGTGCTGTGTACGGTGTTGGCACGACGGTCCTGCTTTGTATGTGGAATGTCAACTGTAGTCCCTATGTGTATTTCCTGTGTTATGCCTTCCGCTGCTATGTCATTTACCCGTGTCTGCAGTTGTGGGTGCCATTCTGGCCATACGGGTGTCCATCCATGACAATTGCCTACTGGACACTACTATAGGGCTGTACACATTCCACACCTACATTTAGCATTCTCCGGAGTATGGTTTGCATTATTAGCGGAGAGTAAGGCAGGTGCTACGCAGAAATCCCTCCCACAGGGTGGGTGAATGATTGCCTGCGAAACAACACCGAGCACAGAGTCTACATACCCAGAATCCCTTGACCGCAACAATTGCCAGTACCCATTACACATCCGCCATGTGTGCGGAAGTGTGATGTGGATGCAGTTCTATGGACCCGGTACCCTGGGTATTTCTGTGCATCTGTGCTGCATTACATGGAGAGCTATCAGCAACATTAAACACGCTTGCGGTGCATATGTGTACCTGTGACTACAATGAGTTCCGTTAGGTGATTAAAGAAGGCGGAAGAGCTGTCTTTAGACAAATTTTGGGTCCTACAATGGACACCACTGTGCATATGTAAAGTGTAGAGCTTGACGGACTGTGTCCTTGTGAGCATTGGATTTCACTGATACTGTGTGTTCAGGTATCGCGGATGTCTGTTTGACTACCCATTCCACATGGTGCTACATAACCAGCTGATTTAGTACTGTGAACAATTGACATACATCCAAAGATGCTGGTTACCAACTGCTTCATATAAACCGCAGACATCCCAATGGGACATATCCGTCACTGTATTTCCAATATAACACCACCGAACATGTTGCTTACCTATGCATTCATTTAACCATGTTGTCTTCATAGGTGGGAATGCCATAGCTTACATATCCTACTTGACGCTGTGTGTGTGCCATTAGTATGTGTTCCACAGGTCGTACATCTGTTCCGCTGTACGGTAGCGGGTGCTCCTCAGTCTGTTGCTGGCAGACTGAGTGCTGTGTACCGGTGTTGGCACGAGTCCGGCTCTGTATGTGGAATGTCAACTGTGGTCCCTATGTGTATTTCCTGTGTCATGCCTTACCGCGGCTATGTCATTTACCCGGTTTGCAGTTGTGGGTGCCATCCTGACATACGGGTGTCCATCCATGACAATTGCCTACTGGACACTAGTATAGGGCTGTACACATTCCACACCTACATTTAGCATTCTCCGGAGTATGTTTTGCATTATTAGCGGGAGGAGGCAGGTGCTAAGACACATCCCTCCCACAGGGCGGAGGAAGGATTGCTCATGAAACAACACCGAGCACAGTGTCTACATACCCAGAATCCCTTGACTGCAACAATTGATAGTACCCATTACACATCCGTCATGTGTGCGGAGGTGTGATGTGGATGCAGTTGTATGGACCCGGTACCCTGGGTATTTCTGTGCATCTGTGCTGCATTACATGCACAGCTATCAGCAACATTAAACACTCTGGCGGTGCATATGTGTACCTGTGACGACAATGAGTTCAGGTACGCATTGAAATAAGACATAATTTGGTTCTTTCCACAATTTTTGGGTCCTACAATGGACACCACTGTGCATATGTAAAGTGTAGAGCTTGTCGGACTGTGTCCTTGTGAGTAGTGGGTTTCACTGATGCTGTGTGTTCAGCAATTGTGTATGTGTGCTTGACTACCCATACTGTGTTGTGCTACTGGAAACATGTCTTCCGACACCAGAAACCAATGCTATACATCCATTGTTGCAGGTTAACAACCACTTTCATACCATACCCAGAGGTCACGATTGGGAGGTATTGCCACTTTATTATCGGAACAACACCCCCAGACTGTGTACATCATGGGGAACTTTAGGCCAGTCTTACCGGCCATTTCCAATTGTAATTGGCAGACACATGTCAATACATGTATGATAACACATATTGTCATGCAGAAGTTGATCTATGTTATTTGGACATTGGCTTCTGCTTTTGGCATCCGTTGCTGTGAGTGTTGCCAGTTAACATACACATTGCTTGCTCAGAGGCAGACTACACACTACTGCGCAGTACTGTGGTCTCCTTTAAGGACCCTGAGCCAGTGGTCAATGGTACAGCAGCCACTGCATCAATCACATTTGCCATCTACCAGTACCTACAGGACTGCATGTACCAGGCATTCACTTACCCAACTGTGGTTCATTGTACCAATGCCAAGCGTCCAGTGTGGTGTACCCCAGCCATACACATGATGTACAACACGAGGAGGTGGCTACTACAGGGTGGAGCAGACACCTTGTGAGGTGTGACACCCTTGGTCATCATATGTGTAGAGTTACACAATGTCATGGGATTGTCCAGGGCACATTCCACAGATATACCTACATGGACCTGGCTGACAATCATACCACCTTCAGTTGCTATGCTCGACACCTGTGAGGTCACTACCACATATGCTCTGACTGGGTTCACATAGAGGTGGGGTTTACTCAACATACACACATTGCCGACATACAGGCTGACAGGTCCAGTGAGGACATCTCCACACCCTCCACCACACATGTGGAGATGTCTGTACCAGCGGTTTGTGGTCACCAAATGTTCTGTGACACACAGGTGGGACATGCTCTCTCCAGGGTAGTGTGAATAGCATCCATGAGACCAGATGGTGAGCCCGCTGTGTACTCCACTATCTCATTTGGGATTAGGACCCACAGTTAGGACAGCTATTTCTTTATAGCCTCACCTCAGGTAGGGTGCCCAGGTTGTATCGCATGACAACTGTATTCCCACATCACAGGGCCAATGCCTCCACTGAGGCTGGTTATTACTGTCCCAGTACCCTGAGGAGACCTATCTGCATAGACATGGGGTGGGATCATACTGCGGTTCGTATATGACTGCATAGGGGACATACATACTGCAGATCCCACACGGTTTGTCTTGTTCAGGGGCGGTTCATGCCTTTAAGACATGGTTGACATTTTCGACGGTCACCCAGCCCATTGCTGGGCATGTTGCAGACCATACAGCCTACCTCGCCCTGGCAAAGGGCTTCATAACATTACCCCCCTCAGGTAACGTTAATGAAACCATTGGCTGGGATGTGAACATGTACATCACAGAATGTGTTGTAAACTGTCTATGTGACACAACCCACATGGTCATAGTTGCTGGCTGCATGTCAGACCAACTGCCTGTCACAGGTGGTGTCCCATGGTGCCATTCCGTGGGTGCACCCCTGTCATACATCTACATTTCCACGGTACAGGCACACACAGCGGTGTTATGGGTAACATTGTTTGTAGATGCTTGCAGAACAGATGCCATACTGGGACGGACATCTGACACAGATATCCTTCGCAGGGCCTCCCGGATATGCATATCTGCTGTCAGGACATGTCCCACAGCTAACTGGAACATAATGCAAAGTCATACCTGTCGAGGGTAGTAGGTCACCCCTGTACAACGATAGGTGGCTGTCCACACAGCACAGGGGTGACTACCAGGGATCAGGGGACAGGGTTTGTCGGTCGCCTTTCATTCAACACACACATTGCTATCGTGGTTCTGTGGGACTTCTACATTGACCACCTGTATGTGCAGGGAGTCACATCTGACTTCACAGCCCGACGCATACACACGGTCACTATATAGCATAGAACTTCACTTATTTGCCTAAGTATGAGCTTATTGTTGTGGCAGTTTGGTAGCTTATTCTGTTTCTTGGGACATTTAGGTATTTCAGTTACGGAAATAACCGATTCAGGCTACAATTACATTAAATACGGAAATCATTATGACCTACACTCTTCGCACACTTCCGCTTTTAATGCTTTATTTCGAACACGATGCCAATACAGGGACTGCCCTCGCAGTGGGACGGTTGGTGACCTTAGTCGCTACTCCTGTGTCGGTGCGGCGTGCTGACATGCTGCTGTACACCTTCTCTGACTATGCACACTCACAGTACATTGCTGTACGGACACGGTATTACGCTGTATCCTTTGTTCCTTGGACAGGTACATTTCGGCCGCGTGGGTTTTATTTGCTTCTCTGTTTAGTTGGGACGGGTACTTTGTTGCATACTCTGCGGACATTTCATTCTGCACGGGCCATGGCTGCAGCCATTTCTATTCTGGGCGGACTATGGCAGACAGCACGTTAGGTTGCTCTTCGCCTGCCTGCTTAAACACGCCTACTGACGCATCCTACTTGGGCTCGCTCACGTACACTACGCACATGCCTGTGGTTACGGTGCACTCTCATTAATATGCATATGGCGCTACTGCGCCGGCTATGCAATGCACCGCCGGCGCAAGCCTTACGCCGGCCTTGCGCCGAGCTTCATGAATCCCGGGGATAGTGTACACTTAGTGTAGGCTTTATTGAATCTAGCCCATTACTAATTTCTTGTTTTATTTGTAACATACATATCTTATTAGAGCATACCTCATAAAGGATTGACATCCCATCTTCTAAGGGTGGGAATCAGGGCAGCATTTCAAGCAATAAATAATACCAAACAGAATGGACATTGCAGGAAAATGATGGACTCCATGATGCTATGAGGAAGAGGGCTTCCATTGGAAGGTCCATTATTCCCCTGTTATGACCACTGTGGAGGGGATTACTGCACTTAGAAAATGAGCAATTGGTTTTTATTATTAAAAAAAATATTAGGTACAGGATTTTGATATAAAATAGTTCCGGTTGTATCTCCATAAATACAGAATTCTGAAATTGTAGTTGCATATGTAGTTTCATTTCCTCCACACTGCTTGTTTCACATATGCTTATACACAGACATAGATAGTCATACACAGAGATGTATGGACACACACAATCACATACATATGCACACAGACACACACAGACAGACACACACACACACACACACACACACACACACACACACACACACACACACACACACGCAAAACACAGAGGTACATACAGACAAATTTTCACATGCAAACACATAAATGCACATATGTGGGTGCTTGCACATAGATACACAAACACATACACACACACACACACACACACACACACAAGGAGGTGATGAGCTATAAGCAATCAAAAAGAGACAAACACCCACACATAAACACACACCACCACCCCCCACACATACGCACACACATACACACACGCACAAACATATATAGACAAAGAGATGCACGCACACACGTACACACACACACACACACACACACACACACACACACACACACACACACACACACACAGAGTCTCAGATACACACACACACACACACACACACACACACACACACACACACACACACACACACACACACACACACACACACTCACTCTCTGTCTCTGTCTCTCTCTCTCTGATGTCCTTTTAGGACTTCCTTTGAGAGTTGTGCAGTGTGTAGCTTACATAATAGAACTTAACTGCACCACTTCCATTTATAATCTTCTTAGCTGTTCAGGACAGTGAAGCAGTTAGGTGTCTGGATGGAGAAATTGTTCCTGTCTGGAACTGTCTTGTACTTACTTGAAGGACTAGCCATGTCCACATAGGAATTCTTCAGCATATTTTCTTTATCAGGAGAAGGTGTGCCAATAACAGAGACTGCAGCAGACACACTTTTTCTCTTACTGACTCTAGAGCAGTCAGCAGATAGTACACTGTAAAGTGGCGTACAGCCAGGGTCCTTTCTGGGTAAATTATTCCTGTGCTTATCGTGGAGAGCACTCTGAAGCAGTGCAAAAAGCAGGATCTGACATGCCAAAACAGTCATCATTGCCATTCAGCTCTATTACCAGTTAGGCTAAATGCTTAATAAAGACTTGATATTGTTTTGAAAATATAGCCTGTGCAGTGCTTCAGGCAAGCTTTTGATACAGCCGTCCAAAATGCATTTTGTGCCTTGTCTTAGCTTAGAAAAAATCTATAACTTGTCACTGTAGTTCAAGTGGCTGCCATATTCAAGACTGGCTTCCTTCTGTGACCATCCCTATATGCATATCACTTTTTGATGCACTTCTATAGATTAAATGACATTCCCTGCAATCCTGCAGGTACCATATATGAGTAATTTCTGAATATGCTCTGCAGTGGTATGTGATATGTTTCAACCTAATTTTTTTAACCATAGACAATGGAATTTGTCACACCTGTGCAGTTCTATTTTTACCCCAGAATATCTCTTTTATGTAACTGTAAATGCTCACAACCCATAAACAACTGGTCTAGTCTCTTCTAAGATCATGCCTCCTATACCAGTCTGACTTGCATTTCTGTGTAAAACAACTGGCTTATTCACAGTTCCACTCTTGGCCACATCTTGCTCCAATTTCCTTAGAGGCATAACTATCTCAGACATATTGCAGGCAAACTATGCAAGATGCTGCATCAGTCCTACAAATCTCTATAACACCTGCATGTCTTCCAGCCTTGGCATTTGTACAACTGTTCACATTATGTTGGTTCAGGTTTCAATCACTCTCTTGGTTGAATATTACCCATATATTTTGGACATTACTCTGATATTATATTTCCTCTTATTTAGCTTGAAAGAATGCAGTTTTATTCAGAGGCTGCATGGCTGCATTAGTCTATTTTTACATTCTTACTTTATCTGGCTCCACACTAACAGATTATTAATAATGTGTGTAACACTTTCCAAGACTTCAACTACTTGGCTGAAATCTCTGTGCACTACATCTGGTGCTAAAGATGTGTATGAAAGTCAAATGAATCTGTACCTTCATGGTGATGTTTTAAAGGTACACAGTTTGGAGCTGGCCTTACCTAGCCTTAGATCAGTGATGGTGAACCTTTTGGGCTTGGCATGTCAAAACTTTGGAAAATCCCTATCTTGACTCTGCTGGCATGTCACCCCCCCCCCAACAAAAGAGAAACAACTCTTTACATATTCATTTATTTAAAAAATACAGTCCAATAGTGTGCTGCTTTGTATTATAAAAGTAAAAGCAAAATCAGTGACTTACAATAGAAAAATGATATGAGCACTGATAATTGGACTTAAAATAGTGCAACAAAACATTACCCTACTTTTAATAGTAATTTTGAATTGAACTGAAAAAAATTATGAAACACATTGCATTTGATTCGATTAACATCAATTAATGACTTTTTTATTGCTGAGTTTTAATAAATAAGTATAGGGTCACATATTTCTTATATTTTTGTTCATTCAGTTTCTTTGGTAACTTGTGTTGGTGAATGCTGGTGTGTCACTCAAAACATCATGGTGTGTCACCTTTGACACACGTGTCATAGGTTTGCCATCACTGCCTTAGATGGGCAAAAACACAGTTTACAGTGAGTACTGAAAAAGTACTGTTTTACCTCTTGTCTTTCCTAACACTACAGCCTTAATTGTAAGCACAAGGTAATGCTCTTTTTAATCACTTTATTCAGATTTCATGGATCAATACAACTGCAAATCTTATCTTTCATTACAGAAGAAAATTATTTATTCACTCAATGTTGTTTGTCTTTCGGCTTTTCCCAGTTAGGGGTCGCCACAGCGGAACTCCGGTCCGCTAATGATTGGCAGTTGGTTTTTATGGTGTCAAGTTGCCAGCCCGATGTCTGACCTTCAACAAAGGCACGCCCATTCAACGCATATCTTTTGAACGCCCACTCGACCGCAGGGAGGACATGCAGACTCCACACAGAAGGCACTCCCAACCCAAGCCGAGAATCGAACGGGAGAACCTCTTGCTGTGAGGCAACAACGCTACTGCTGCACCACCGCGGCAAACATCTATTTACTCAATGTAGTGGTTCTAATTACTTCCTTCTTACAGCTGCAATCTCTGCTCTCGCCATTTTATGTTCTACTTTACCTCTCAGTGTAAGGACTCCATTTCAAGAAGTGAGAATCACCGGCACTAAATCAGATCTAATCTGTTTGTGATAATTTCCTTGCAAGCTTTCAAAGCCTGTCAACAAATCAGCATTGTCACATAGCACATAAATGGTGATTCTACACAGTATCTATATATGTTTCTGCTAGTCTATGATTGATTCAGATCTCATACAGCCTGCATTTATACTGTGAATTTGCATTAACATCTCAAGGTTTTCAGAAATGGTGGAACCCCCGAATTTGGGTAAATTATGTTAGTTTGAAAAAAAAAGTTATACTTTTTAGCTTTTTACTAACATGTCAGTAGTTTATGACTTAATATTTCCACCAAGAAGACAGAATAAATTAATTATGCAGTCAAAGGTTCTCTTAAATATATTTTAATCCCAACTGTCTAAAAGTATTTTCTTGCAAGAGATTACCCTCTGCACTGACAACCAGTTTAAATTCCATATCATGTCCATTGACTCACCGTGGATTTTCAATCACTTCTCCTTGCACACCTATTACATACTTATAGGTGTATTTCTTATTTCATTCTCTTCAGTTTTCTCACCTACACAGTACCAACAGACATTAACATATTTTCCCAATATGTAAATTACTTTGAATACACTAATATTTACTTTAAGACATCTTAGATACATTAATTTTCATTCTCTCATTCTGCTGTACTTACTAAAATGCAAGAATAGCCTTATTGTAAATTTGAATTAAATGATGGTAGTACTCTAGAATTCTTTCAGTAGAAAAAAAACAGCAGAAAAATGAAAGTTTGTATCCCTGTGTGGGTCTTTTTCCATTGCCATTATATTTGCAATATGCCTTCATATTAATTTTCACTGCTGCATTATTTGACTCACATTTTATTACACACCCATAATGGTTAAGGTGTTTACCTTGGAGGGTTTCATTCTCACATTGGGGTAATTGGCTAGGCTTAAAATGGTCCACAAAGGTAGTTAGCCTAGTACTAACCTATGAACCTTTGAACACATGCAATCAATCCTTCAATTAGCTATTTTATGTGTAGTCTAGCAATCACTTGCTCTGAATACATCTATAGCCTTTGGTATGGTCAGATATGTTTCTACCTATTACACTGCCTTATTATTTCTTATAACATAAATTAATTTTTTTATATTGAAGAATCAAGTAGTTTACCAAAATTATAGTCTATCTATTCTCCAGCTCAGTAACATAAGCATATGTAGTCTTTGTAGGACAGGCATTTTGATCTTGTAAAAAACAAATGTCTAATAAATTGTAAACTCTTTCTGGGCTGGCAATAACTATGGCATTTTTCTTTGAGTATTGGTGTTTTATCCTTTTTTTGATCAAACAAATTAAAACAGCTGAACAATTTGAATGTGTCTTCTTCCAGCACATGCAGGAATGCAGAAGACTAAATTATTCAGGGTTCTCAGCTAAGCCACTTACAGTGAGAAATAAATCAAACTTTCTGGATTCAGTCTAGTCTGGCAGCACAGAGGCATGAAGCCCTGGCCATTACCCAGACTCCCCAATTTGAGTAGTCGGTCAGGTGTTGAAAGGGCCATACAGAGATAAGGTAAGTAGAAGGATTTGCTCACCTATTATGGGGGAGGGAGTGGTACTTCCTGGTCTGAATGTAGTTGAGTCCAGAGCTTATCTAAAGAATCTAGAGCATATCAAAACAATCCTGTGCTGGTTTGTGACTGGCTGTGCAATTTCCTGGTAAGAGAAGATTTATTTTGATTTATATGTTGTTATTTTTTACCACTGTTTTTCACTGTTTATAGAAAGAAAGGTATAGCTTGCAGACACGAAGATTTACTTTGATTTATATGTTGCTGTTTTAGCTCTAATTTTCACTGTTTACCTGTCTAAAACCTATCCATTTCTAACAATAATCTCTAGCCATGCCAATGGGCAGTCAGCTATAAATTCACACAAACTGCAGGAAACTCCAGAGCTTACTTGAAACTACTGTTAAAAGTGGTGTGAGTGTAAGCAATACGCAGCACAAACTACTGCACACATTTGCACATGATGTAAAACAATTAAACTTTTGTGCAACTTTCACAACTGGTATGGTCAGAGCAATGACTTTATTCTGCTTAATTTAATTGTATATTCTTTGTGTGATTTTTCTCACAGAAGTTGATTTAAAATGCTTTTGATTGCTGTGGTACCTGATTTTGATTACCCTTTTCTTTTAGAATTCTTTATTCGTTTGCAGCTGAATATGGAGTCCTTAAATGAGTTTGTCATTATAGATTTGCTAAAGCACAAGTATCCTGCACCGCGCACTAAATGCTATGTATATTTAAAGGTCATGCCTGTTGACACTAGTGACCTGCTTCCTCTTGTGAAAAGTTGGATGAAGCAGTGGTGCAGCAGTTGCATTGTCGCCTCACAGCAAGAGGCTCTCCGCTTCGATTCTCAGCTGGGGTGCCTTCTGTGCGGACTCTGCATGTCCTCCCTTCATTCTTCTCTGGGTGCTCCTGTTTCCTCCCATGTTACAAAGACATGTGTCTGCAGCATTTCTCCCCAGGTTTCTGCTGAAAATTGGCTCTGTTCCAAGTTGGGAGTTTCCCAGTAAACAAGTAATAAATAAATCAAATAAAGCTGGATGATTTTTCTTACTATAATTAGTAGTAAATCTAGACTTACTGATGACAATTGCACTTATGTAACTGACATGGCTTGGAGTACTACTGTTACATATATTAATGACTGGACTGATGAGAAAAATATTGTTAAGCAAAGAGCAAATAGAACACATTTAGGAAAGGAATTGTGTATTGTCAGTAAAGATCACTCAGTCCCTACTGAACAAGATAATACCACTGACAACTTTGGAATTATGAATACAAATATTCAGCAATCTGCAGATTCAGAGCAAATAGAAGGAAATAAAAGAGAAAAAAAGTACAAAATTCACAACAAATAACAAGGAAAAAAAAAACCTGATTAATGTCTAAAAGCAAAGAGAATATATACTAAAAAGGACGCTGCTTGTTATGTAACATACACATTACAGGGAATGTTAAACATTTTCTACCAGAAAACATTCACTCTACAGAAAAAGGCCTAATTTTTCCAAAAGAGGATATAGAACAAAGAGACAAGGGTCAGGAGAAAAGGGAGCAATCAAAACTGAACATGCACATAAAACAAGGAGAAAGACAGACGTTGATAACTTAGTTCAATCTTTGTGGATGTACAAAGCCAGCTGGATGAGAACTGCATGCTTTCAAATGTAATAAGCAATGAAAACAGTGGGATTAATATGACTAGTAGTGATGAAGATCATTGCTTTGTAACAATTGAAAGAGCAGGTATTACTGAATTGCAAATTGAAGATTCTTCAGATCAGGTCAGAAAAGATATTCTTGTAATTGGAGATTCAGTTATTAGACAAACTGATACTTATATTTGCCGAGAAGATAATGAACATCAAACAGTGTTATGCTTGCAGGAGCAAAACTATAGGATGTAAATAAGGCCTTAGAACGGAAGTATGGATCTGTTTTTATTCATTTTAGTGCAAATGATGTCATCCACAAGGACTCTCTGACTGTTAGTAGGGAAATTACAGCCTTCTTACATAGCATAGCTTGGACAGGAAGTATTTTTCACAAATCACATATAGAAAGAAGAATCAGTTCACCATGAATGAAAAGATTTTTGGGGGGTAAATATCTACGTGAAAAAATGTCCAGTTTTAAAAAAATGTAAATGTATAGAGCATTCAAGCCTAATTTTGGACACGTTTTAGACAGGGTGGCTCACACTTGTCAGGATCAGGGAAGAGAATTTGTGTAGATATTTTGCAATACTTAACAAACCCAAGGCAGGATTTTTGCCAAGCTGAAAATTTAACAGTTCACCGATGGCAACATTTGATGCATTTATGATAGTTATTAATGCTAGGAACATTAACAATAAAGGGGTTTTATTAGAAAATTTGCTATGTTCCCATAAAGCTGATGTTATTGTTTGTGAAACATTGCTAAAGAACAAAGACTAGAAACCAGTTCTGTCAGAGTATAAACGTTTTTACTGTAACAGATTGTTGTTGTTTGTCTTTCGGCTTTTCCCGGTTAGGAGTCACCACAACAGAACTTTGGTCCGCTAATGATTGGCAGTAGATTTTCATGAACGCCGAGGTGCCAGCTCGACATCCAACCTTCAACAAAGGCACACCCATTGACGCATGTCTTTCGAAGGCCACCCAACCATGGGGAGGACATGCAGACTCCACACAGAAGGCACTACTCCTACACTCCAGCTGAGAATCGAACGGGAGAACCTCTTGCTGTGAGGCAACATTTGATGTTCTAACAAAAAACTCAGGTGGAGGTGTTATGATAGGGATTAAAATTAAAGATTATTATGATGGTGGAAGAGACTTGAAGAAGAGAGTACAGGCAGGATGGAGTGGGTGGAGAAGAGTGTCAGGAATGATTTGTGACAAATAAGTACCAGTAAGAGTGAAAGGGAAGGTTCACAAGAGGGTAATGAGACCAGCTATGTTATATGGGTTAGAGATAGTGGCATTGACAAAAAGGCAGGAGTTTGAGCTAGATGTGGCAGAGTTAAAGATGTTAGGGTTTGCACTGGGTGTGAGGAGGGTGGACAGGATTAGGAATAAGTACATTAGAGGGTCAGCACAGGTTGGAAGGTTTGGATACAAAGCCAGAGAGGCAGGAGTATGTTGGTTTGGACATGTGCTGAGGAGGGATGCTGAGTATATTGGGAAAAAGATGCTAAGGATGAACGTACCAGTTAACAGGAAAAGAGGAAGGTCTAAGATAAGGTTTATGGATGTGGTGAGAGAGGGCATGCAGGTGGTTGGTGTGACAGAGCAAGTTGCAGAGGACAGGAAAAAATGGAAACAGATGATCCACTGTGGCAACCCCTAACGGGAACAGCCGAAAAAAGATGATGATGATATCTGTAATTCAGTGTTAACACCAGTACTATAGATTGTGTAACTGTGACAATAAAGACAACCCTTTGACATATGACAATTGTTGGTGTGTTTTAGGCCACCAAAGTCAAGTGCTGATGACCTAGAGGAATTCATACATTTCCTGCATGAAACACAGGAGGGAAGAATAATAGTGACTGGGGACTTAAACTTACCAGATACAGACTGGAATAATATTGATTCAACAAGATTAGTAAGGAAATTATTTACAATGTATGTTCAGGAACAACAACTGCTTCAGATTATAAAAAACCCTACCAGGGAACATACTAGACATTGTTTGTGCTCCTAAAGAAATTATTGTTACTTCATGTCAAATTATACCACTGTTGATGTACAGTGATCATGAGGTTATAAAGGTTAATTTTTTGCTAGATAATTCTTCCGAACTGAAATCTAAACCACTGCAGAGAAGATTAATCACCGATTACATGGAAGCAAAACAACACTAAATGGAGTGATGCATTCAGTGGAAAAACTGCAGAAGAAATGTGACAAGTTTTGAAATGAAAATTTCTTTAAATGCAAAAATAAAAAAAAAATGTTTAACATCAGGACCTAAACATACAACCACTGGAAGATATATTTCCATAAGAACAAGCTACTTGATTTAGATGAGAGACAAAAATATAAAAAAAAACATTTTATAGATTCAAAAGATGTGGTAGGAATAAAGACATACAAACTGGGTGTTACCTCATCATCATCTTCTTTCAGCTGTTCCTGTTAGGGGTCGCCACAGCAGATCACCTGTTTCCATTTCTTCCTGTCCTCTGCATCTTGCTCTGTCACACCAACCACCTGCATGTCCTCTCTTACCACATCCATAAACCTTATCTTAGGCCTTCCTCTTTTCCTGTTACCTGGTAGCTTCATCCTTAGCATCTTTTTCCCAATATACTCAGCATCCCTCCTCAGCACATGTCCAAACCAACATAATCGTGCCTCTCTGGCTTTGTCTCCAAACCTTCCAACCTGGGCTGACCCTCTAATATACTTATTCCTAATCCTGTCCACCCTCGTCACACCCAGTGCAAATCTTAACATCTTTAATTCTGCCACATCCAGCTCAAACTCCTGCCTTTTAGTCAATGCCACTGTCTCCAACCCATATAACATAGCTGGTCTCACTACCCTCTTGTAGACCTTCCTTTCACTCTTACAGGTACTCGTCTGTCACAAATAACTCCTGACCCTCTTCTCCACCCACTACATCCTGCCTGTACTCTCTTCTTCACCTCTCTTCCACACTCACCATTGCTCTGAACTATTGACCCCAAGTATTTAAACTCATCCACCTTCACCACCTCTACTCCTTGCATCCTCACCATTCCTCTATCCTCCCTCTCATTCACACACATATATTCTGTCTTAGTCCTGCTGACCTTCATTCCTCTTCTCTCTAGAGTATATCTCCATCTCTCCAGGGTCTCCTCCACCTGTTCCCTACTCTCACTACAGATCACAATGTCATCTGCAAACATCATAGTCCACGGGGACTCCTGTGTGATCTCGTCTGTAAACCTGTCCATCACCATTGCAAATAAGAAAGGGCTCAGAGCTGATCCTTGATGTAACCCCACCTCCACCTTAAACGCATCCGTCACTCCCACCGCAGATCTCACCGCTGTCACACTACCCTCGTACATATCCTGTACTACTCTTACATACTTTTCTGACACTCCTGACTTCCTTATGCAATACCACAACTCCTCTCTAGGCACCCTGTCATATGCTTTCTCTAAGTCTACAAAAACAGAATGCAACTCCTTCCGACATTCTCTGTACTTCTCCATCAACACTCTCAGAGCAAAGATCGCATCTGTAGTGCTCTTTCCTGGCATGAAACCATACTGCTGATCACTAATCATCATGTCCCTTCTTAACCTTGCTTCCACTACTCTTTCCCATAACTTCATGCTGTGACTGATCAGTTTTATCCCTCTGTAGTTACTACAGCTCTGCACATCACCCTTATTCTTAAAAATCGGTACCAAAACACTTTTTCTCCATTCCTCAGGCATCCTCTCACTTTCCAAGATTTCATTAAACAATCTGGTTAAAACCTCCACTGCCATTTCACCTAAACACCTCCATGCTTCCACAGGTATGTCATCTGGGCCAACAGCCTTTCCATTCTTCATTCTCTTCATAGCTATCCTTACTTCCTCCTTGCTAATCCATTGTACTTCATGATTTACTATCCCTACATCATCCAACCTTCTCTCCCTCTCATTCTCTTCATTCATCAACCCCTCAAAGTACTCTTTCCATCTCCTCAACACACTCTCCTCGCTTGTGAGTATGTTTCCCTCATTATCCTTTATCACCTTTACCTGCTGCACATCTTTCCTAGCTCGGTCCCTCTGCCTAGCCAATCGGTACAGGTCAGGTCCTTTTCTCCCTCCTTAGTGTCCAACATTTCATACAACTCTTCATTTGCCTTATCCTTAGCCACCTCTCTCTTTGCCATGCACCTCATCTCCTTATACTCCTGTCTACTTTCTTCATCTCTTTGACAATCCCACTTCTTCTTTGCCAACCTCTTTCTCTGTATACTCTCCTGTACTTCCTCATTCCACCACCATGTCTCCTTGTCATCCTTCCTCTGTCCAGATGTGATACCAAGCATCTTTCTAGCTGTCTCCCTTACTAGCTCTGCTGTAGTTACCCAGCTATTTGGTAACTCTTCACTGCCACCCAGTGCCTGCCTTAACTCATCCCTGAACTCCACCTCACAATTACCCTTTTTCAATTTCCACCACTTGATCCTTGGTGCTGCCCTCACACTCCTCCTCCTCTTCTTGATAACCAACGTCATCCTACAAACCACTATCCTATGCTGCCTAACGACACTTTCTCCGGTCACCACTTTACAGTCTCCAATCTCCTTCAAACTGGCCCTCCTACATAAGATATAATCCACCTGTGTGCATCTTCCTCCACTCTTGTATGTCACCCTATGCTCCTCCCTCTTGTTAAAATACGTATTCACCACAGCCATGTCCATCCTTTTCGCAAAATCCACTACCATCTGACCTTCTGCATTCCTTTAACACCATACCTACCCATCACTTCCTAATGCCCTCTGTTCCCTTCACCAACATGCCCATTGAAATCTGCTCCAATCACCACTCTCTCACCCTTGGGTACAGTCATCACCACTTCATCCAATTCACTCCAAAATTTTTCTTTCTCATCCATTGCACACCCAACTTGTGGAGCATACGCACTAACAACATTCATCATTACACCATCAATTTCCAGCTTCATAAACATCACTCTATCCAACACTCTTTTCACCTCCAAAACACTCTCAGCATACTGTTCCTTCAGAATAACTCCTACACCATTTCTCCTCCCATCCACACCATGATAAAACAATTTGAACCCACCTCCGATATACCTAGCCTTACTCCCCTTCCATCTGGTCGCTTGCACACACAATATACCAACCTTCCTTCTGTCCATCATATCAGCTAGCTCTCTCCCTATACCAGTCATACTGCCAACATTCAAAGTTCTGACCCTCACTACCACAGTCCTAGCCTTTCTCCTCTCATCCTGCCTTCGGCCATGTCTTCCGCCTCTTCTCCTCCCTCAGCCAACAGTAGCCCAATTTCCGCCAGCACCCTGTAGGCTAACAGTACTGGTGGTGGTCGTTGTTAACCCGGGCCTCGACCGATCCGGTATAAAAATTTTTCTTGGTGACTGCATGAAATGGGTGTTATAATACATACATACATAAAAAAATAAATTAAATGAAATAAAACTGTATATAGATTCTAACATTTATTATCAGACACAACAGATTATAAATATATTTACAACATCTTATGTAAAGCAGTTTGGCTCCATAAATGGCTGATAAATTGTCCTACTGGTATCCAGGTAACTTCAGACATTGAAATCAAATTAGATTATATTGAAAGCGAACTAAACAAATTGAACCCAAAGAAGGTATAGGGAGGAGGCATAAATAGTAATAATGACCTGAGAACATTTTGGCATGAAATTACAAAACTATTATATCTGTTATTAGGTCATGCAAATATGGGGGAATTCTTCAGGTTTGGAGCCATGCACTGCTTAAACCTGTCTTTTAAGGGAACGGGGAGTAGGACAAACCCAGAGTCATATAGACCCATAAGTTTACTTTCATAATGTGGAAAAATAATAGAGAAGGTTATATTGGATAAATTATTGTCAGAATTGAAAAGGTTGGGATTTGAAACCACATATCAGCATACATATGTTGAAAATAGATCTATTACCACCTGTAACATGATGTTCTATAAGAGCTATGAATGAAAAAGTGTGCTGTGATATAAATTATAGATATTTAGCTTCAGCATTTGATAGAGTCATACACAAAACTCTGATCAATAAATTAGTACAACTAGGCATTGAAGTACTCTTGATAAGATCGACAGCTGTATGGCTTACATATAGGACACAGCAAGTTAGATACAGCAACTAGACATGTAAAATTTAAGGGTACAGTCAGGGGGTGTCCTATGGGGCCATACTTGTTTAGATTGTGTCTTTCAGATATATTTTTCTGTCTGAGGTGTTCTACAGTCTATATGCGGATGACTTGAAAATGGATAAACTGATTACATATGTTACAGATAGGGCATGCCTGCAAAAAATTGACCATTTGAGCACATGAGAATAATATATTGATAACTACAACAAAAAATAAGCATATGAGATTTGGAAGTCATAAACTGGAAGGTGAATATTTACAGCACACAGTAAATGAAACTGCAGAGTCATTTAAGGACCTGTGTAGATGGGTAGATCCAGATTTGAGGTTTTCTAATCATATCAATCAATTGGTTAATCATAGTTATAGAACTACAGGTTGTATAAAAAAAGATTTATAAAGTCTTGGAAATCAGAAATGATGAAGTAATTATTTATTAGTTACATTAGACCCAAACTTGAGTATGTAATAACAATATTGAAACCTTATAAGAATACAAGCATTAATAAACTGGGAAGATTACAGTGGAAATATACCAAGGACATCCATTCATGTGAAAATTTAAGTTATTATGAAAGATTAAAATATCTGAACTTGACAGTGTTTCCTACAGACATTAACAAGGAGACATAATTCAGGTATAGAGGATATTTAGAGACAACTACCTCTGGGAATGTTTGGAGTTATCAAAAAGTAGTAGAGAATCACTTGGCGGCCTATAGAAGACGCTATAGAAATGAGAAGTGTACTGATTTGTTTTCTGAGAGAGTAGCTGACACATGGATTAGACTACCAAATTATATTAAAGCATGCACTTGTTTGACTGTGACAAGGCATCCACTTCCATAATGACACAGAGCACATGCTCCGGCACAAAGTTTCTTTATAGATTCCCGGCTGATGGACCCCTCTGGAAAGATGTTTCCCTAATCCCTGGTAAAATTCCCAGATGGAGGAATTAATGACAATGTCTAATTGTGGAGAGGCATGAAAGACATTAGGCATGGGGACAAAAAGACCTACAAAAATATGTCTTTAAAGCATTCAGGTTTCTGCTAAGTTTCCTTCTAACAAAAGAATTTCAGGGGATGTAGTTAAAGTCTGTTTACTGTGACGTTCTCCACTGGACCAGTAATCAAGGAGCCTCAAGTCTTCACCATTAGCAACAGTAGGGAACATTCACTGAGAGGATGACAAGCACACACACAGTATTTCCAGATGCAGCTCTCTGCATCAAGTGCAATTTCCCGTAAGAGCACACAGAGACCACAGTTAGACCGGGGCTGGTTTCTCCCTCTTTCTCTAGATCCCCAAGAAGACTCCTCACTGGCATAGCTATAGAGCTGAGTCCTTAGCCAGGGCTCCAGGCCAAGTCCTCCAACACTCTCTCTGTCCAACCAGTGCTTTATGTCCCTGCCCAAGTAGCTGACACACACACACACACACACACACACACACACACACACACACACACACACACTCTGTGATTTTGATTTGCGCGCACACACACACACACACACACACACACACACACACACACACACACACACACACACATACACACACCTGGGAAAGGCTGGCAAAGGTTTACTAGCTATACCCCCTTTTTCCCAGATTATAAGGTAGTTTTCACTGCCACCAGAACCCTTCTGCCAGCTACCTTAAAGCCCTTAACAAAGGGTGTCTAATCTTACTGTGTAATATTAATACTAACACAAATGGTAGTTTGACCAAGAGCAAGGGTATTAGGAGTGCCCACACAGTATCATCAAATAAACATGCAAGTACTCTCAAAACTTAAATATCTCTACACAGATAAGCCACAATGAAATGTTTAAACATATTTAATAATAAATAATAAAATATCAGAACAATACTAAATATATATTCACAGTGACATCAGAGTTCAAAACCACAGGAAATATTTAAAACAACATTGCAGGACAGTCTCAAATAAATAAAGAAAAATATCTAAACTAACGTTACTATATTCCTGACTGTATCTAAGAGAATTACTATGTCTTAGAAACTTACTATTAGAGCAAGGCAGATGTGGTGAATGGATCTTCTAGTTGTTGTCAGGTCTAAAACAGAATACAAGATGCTCTGTCTCACTAAGACATTTCTCAAATTAGTATCTCAAATAGTACTGCTGGGATAGCTTTCAGAATGGCATCACTTCTTGCCATCTGACTCTAGTTTCCAGGCGAAATCCCCACTGCTAGAAACTGGTAGTATTTAGAATCTACCTGTGAAAATACATAGACCTGAGATCTTTGGCAGATGCTGAAAGTCATAAAACAATTGCATTCCTTCATATTTTCAAGACTAGTAATTAATTCACCCAAAAACCAATACAGAAAGCTTCTCAGCATTGACTCTGTGTGTCTCTAGCTACATTGAAAACTGAAACATACCATATTTTATTGTGTAGCCTATAAAGTAATTGAATTTCAGGTATTTTCCTAAAATTTACTGGACTGAAATTAACCTCCTGTATTCCAGTTTCCACTGTTAAAATATATACATTTAGACAGTTACAATGTGCATGTACATTTCTGCTTTCTTCCAGCAGGGCACATTGTGGTTACACTTCAAACACAAACACGTTATAAAATACTTTTTCAACACACATGCCTGTGCAAACCAGTTTGATATACACATGACATGCATTTCTAATGCAGTTGTAACACTAGTATCTTACATAAATCATTTTAATATTCACAAATGACATATATAATTATTTACAAAATTCCAGCTAGCTGGGATTGCAGTATCTCCTTTCGTCACATTTACATTAGTAATTACTCTTATGTAACTCCAAGCACAGCGACTCTTAAAAGCAAATATATTTCCTCATATCTGCAAATGTACATCTTCATTTCTGCCTAATTACCAGTCTCTGATACCATGTTATGTCAGGAGACTTGAAATGCAAATAACACATATCAAATTATATATGGTCCAACCCCCACAAATATATTTCAATTGATTTCTCAGCAAGTGGGTCACAGATTTGATAAACTATGGCTCAACAAATGGCATAACTCTCTCTGTCTCCCTATATGTCTGGATGTCTAGTCATAACTGTCTAGTGTACAATATTGAATGTGTTACTTCATTTAAGAGGTGAGCATCAGTATGTTTTTGAATATTAAAATATATTTTAAAAGTGCAGGGAAACTCATAACACATTTTAAGTGCATTTTGATGCAAAATAATCCCAGTGCCAAAGGCGAATTTGTCTTAGATATAGTGAAATTAAGCATATTATAATAAATGTGGCAACTGCCTTCTTCTATCTGGATAATTCTTAGTCAGGAGTGATAGGAGGATGTACACACAGGCAAAGAACAGAAGTACAGGAAGTTGTAATTTCTAGACTCAGGAACTGTTACTGTTTGGTTTGGCATAACAGTTAAGGTTTTCATCTCATACCACAAGGTACAGGGTTTGATTCTGAACTTGGCTTATTGGCTAGATTCAAAATAAAATGTTAGGGCAGTTAGCCTAGTATTCTCCTATGAGCCTATGTTCATAGCCTGAGACACTAAGATCATACAACAGGACACATAAGAGTCAAGGGCACAGGGGAGACACCTATCTCAATACATTGTTCTTATTTATGAAATGCCACAACCTTAATTTGATCTCTTGCTAAGAATTTCACTATTCCATAATTTACATGTACTTTTGAGTACAACAAGGGAACATGACGCACAAGCACTATATGTGGAGCAGTGTACAATGTGGCAGTATTTTGCATATTTATAAAGGTACTACTTTAAAAGCAGTTTGCACTCATAATGCAGTAAGAAAGAAATTATTTTCTTGAAATAGCTTAACTACCTGAAATAGGAAGAGCCAATCCAGTGGTCCACAGGGACAGTGCCTTTGTGTGATGCTGGTGACCCAAGCTTGATTAGCACGCCTGCTGTAAGCAGGACACTGGTTGAGGGAGGCAGAATCAAGTGACACTTACATAGTACTAAAAGAAATCATTATAGTACTAAAATAAATCATTATTATATGTTTCAGAACAGAAATGTGATTTGCTACTTATGACCTGGGAAAGACTGCCCTGGACAGCTATATGACAATTGTTATAAAACTAACAAATATGGAGGGGTGTACAATACACATCAGTGGTAACACTGTCTAGAGAATTAGTTTTGAATCATTAGCAAATAAATTTTACCTGTGATCAAATTCCTCAGTGCATAGAAATGTGCAGGAAAACTCAGCAGTTTACAAGTTGGGAAAATTCCTTCATTAGTCTCTCACAACTTATGCCATTGTACTTATTTATAGCAGGCCAAGGAACAATACTTGCATTTAACAGCAGAAACTGCATGAGTGCAACATCAGATCAGACATATGGCTAAATGTCAAGCTCTTTCAGTATGGCTGGTTAGTCAGACTCTGTAATTATAAAACCAATAGAACTGTGGCATGTTTCATTTTATACAGTCAGAGGTAGTGAAGTAATACTTCCTTTTATTTAATATGTCAGTCCTGCAAAGCCCAGAATTCCCTGTGGCAGTAGCGTCTCCACAAAGTGTCAATAATTAATGCATTTGAATCACCCCAGAGAAAAGTGACTAAACATTTGAGATACAGACTGTCAGAACAGTAAAGTTTGAAGAGCCTACCAGTACATATTCTGATTTATAGTGGCACTGCAGGAAACATTTTCATTTTGAAGCTCAATATTAGAATATATGGAATCCATAGCAGCAAAACCTTCTCAAATGAGAAGTCATCATTTATAGATGTCAAAAGTGGGACATTAACATAAACACAAGAAACCTAGCTTAGAGAGTTGTTTAAACAGAGAATAAATTACCCAAAGCAATTGTTTTAGATGAAATCACTGTCCATTTTAAATAGGATTTAAATAAATAAATGTGAAAATGAAGTATTTATTTTAGGAAGAGTATGACTGTACCGGTATATCAGACAACCATGGTACAGTTCATTTTTTCTCTGTTAGACTGAGCATTATGATTTAACAGATTATGCAGTAAGGTGGAAGAGAAGCCTATTTCAGTTGTACAGTGGAGCATTATGATTTACTTTAGGCACCAGACATCTCTCACTGTTGAATATAGTATAGAATGTCATACTGCTTTTCTGAAGGCCAAGTATATGTTATATACACATATATGTAGTATGTTATTTCTTTATTGGGGGTGCAATTTGAATACATAAACAGTTCATGGTATTTAGACACAAAGGTGATATAAGAAAATCAAGACCCAACATAGACATGTCATCTTCCCAATAATTAGCATATCAAAATATGTGATTCTCAATTAGGGAAATGTTAGGTTTCTCCATTATACAGCCATGTTTAAGTTTTGCAACTAACACACATACCTGTTTATATATATATATAAACCAAAGGGTAAACATGTCACACAGACAAACCATTCAGTAAAACTGCCAAGAAAAAACAGCCAAGCTAGGGTTTTCACTGTGTGATACCTTAAACCTCCTGTAATGGAGCCCCATGGGATATATGCAAATGACCCCTTAAGGACATCAAGTGTTTCATCTACATGGCATCCAAATGCCCATGACTTTTAATGTTTTAAGTCTTTATGGCTTTATTGTCCTGAACGTAGCCATAAAGGGTTCATAAGGTTCATAAAGTGTTAATTTGTGCTTTACTAGGATCTGTTATTCTTAATTTGGAGGTCATTCTTTCCATTGTCTATTGTCTTAACTTTTTTGCTAAAAGTTTAATTACTTTAGGATTTCTTTCATAACATGCCTGTTTAATGCCTTAGCTCTATATTAATTCAGATTATCTAAATGCTCTACCATTGATTGTCTGACCTCGTTAAGTTTCCGTCTTATTTCCTCTGATCCATCAAGTACCACTCGCTTATGATGCATTCTCACCTACTGAAGTGCATCCTGGTATTTATTTTGACTACAAGCCGTTATTTCCCTAGCTTTCCATTCAAGAAACTTTGTAAACTTTATTTTGTGATTGCCCCATTACTATACTATTCTTTCAGGACTACAAATCAGTCTTCCTATTCTGACAGACCTCCTAAGCCTATAAATGGCAACACCTATCCTCAGCGATCTGTAAAGCACTCATGAAAAACAACACTAAATACCACAGATACACCTACACCCAGTGGACCCCCAAGAGCAAAGCCCATAAAATAAGCAAACATATTACCCAGGAGTATTGGCATAGAGGACTCCATTGTATGACACACAGATAACCCGATCACCAGATTGAACAAAGAGAAGATAATGGTTAGTTACTTATCAGGAGCTAGGATCTGTTGAGTTATGCACATATTCAAGTCATTATAACCCAAGTATCAGTATGACTCTATCACAGTCCTTCCCTGGACTATATGAAGAAAGGCATTATTGGTCTCTCTGAATATGTGTCTCAGGCAAGTATGTACTTTGCATTCAACAGCATTCTACCTTCACCAAGGGTGATGCCACAGTTATCACAGTTGCTGGAGACCAGTTGGCATAATGGTAAAGGGCTTTGCCTTACATTCACAAAGTACAAGGTTTGATCCTGACCTCCTACTAATGGTTGTTTATAGACTTTGCATGTTCTCCTTGTGTCTCTGCGGGATTCTTCAAACCTTTAAAAACATGCTGAGTGTTTCCATCTCAAACTTGCCCAAGAATAGAGATGTAGGCAGCAGCACATGCCCTTTCTGGAGAAGAGTTCTGTAGGTCAACCACTTTGGGTACGCAGTATCCTCACAACAGGAAAGCACAGATCACAAATTGCATGCTGTGGCAGGGCTATCCACTTGATGGTGTAAAATATGATTTTTTGTGATTTGGTCGTTGTAGACCAGTGTGCATATCTCTTTAAGAAACCTCCTGTGGGCATGTACTAAGTGTATTGATTACTGAGCACCTGCAGGGACAGAGTGCCATTTTGTAGTAAGCTGTTGAGATGTAAGCTGATGTATGTGTGCAAGCTCTGTCTGTTAATACGTTTGTTTATATTTACTGATGCTGCTTTCCATCCTGATGAGTTTTTATATAATAAAGCATCTTAAATGAACTACCCTGTGTGCTTGTCTTCCATTGATTTGGAGACGAGCAACAGTCGTGTTGACTAATGTTGCCAAAAATTGGCATGGATATTTGCTGGTGGTAAGTAGATTGACAACCTGGCCTACTCTGTCCTACTCCAGGGACCCATGCTAATGGTGGGAGGGATGTATCTGCTCCTATTGGCCAATGTGTACCTGCTATAATGCCCAACAGCCCTGGGTCAATAAGCTACCGGACTGATGGTGTCCATTTGCCAGCTTGCATTGCCTGGGATGGCTCTGTTGAGCAAAAGCTGAATGTTAAGCCATTCTACCTGCCAAATGTGAACTAAGAGTTGCTACACTCAGTGTAGGTTCACTGACAAAATGGAGTTTGGAAGTGGATGAGAAGATGGTAAGGAGGAGGCTGAACATCTTATGCATCCAGGAGGCAAGATGGAAGGACAGTGCAACAAAGCCACTTGGCTTGGGATCCAGAGTCTATTATTCAGAAGGAGGACAGGCTAGAAATAGTGTAGGAATTGTGGTGAGGGGGAGGCTTCAGAAGGCAGTAAAGGATCATAATATCAGCTTATGCCCTACAGCAGGACCGTGAGAGTAAGAAATAAGTGCATTCATACAGCAATTGTAGGACCTACTAGATAAAGCAGGACAATATGAATTTGTGTTGATAATGGGTCACCTAAATGCACATATCAGGACAGAGAGAACAGGATATGAGGACTGCATGGGTTCACATGAGTGGGGCAACAGGACTAAAGGAGGAGAGGCCATTTTAGACTTCCATTCACAAATGGCTTGACAGCACCCAACACATGGTTTAGAAAGAGACAGCCACAGTAACACATACAATAGTGGCCAACATGCAACTCAGGTAGACTTGCTCTTAGTAGGGAAACGGCATTCAGGTATAATGAGAGATTGAAAAGTCATTCCCAGTGAAACAGTTGGCCCACAGCGTAAACCACTAGTTGCCACAATCTCTAAGGTCACCAGAGGCTAGGCTGAAGACATGGAAGCTGAATGGAGAGAAAGCACAACAGTTCAAGGAACAACTCAGGGCTCTAGCAAGAGGAGGAGGAAATAGGTGGACTTGAAGAAGAAAGGCAGCACCTCAAAACAGATATGAGGACTACTGAACAGGTATATGGCTGAGCCAGGTAAGAAAATAAGGTACATAGAAAAAGCTGGTGGCAGGATGCAAAAGACCAGGAAGTCATCAAAAGAAAGAAAGAGTGCAAGAAAAAGCTGGAGATTGAAAAGGTGGACCAGGCTAGGAACAAATACTGGCTGGCTAACAAATAGGCTAAGACAGGAGTTTCAATAGCAAAAACCAAAGTATCAGAGGCACTCTACCAGCTTCCAGAAAGTGACTCAGTAGACGGCACAAAGAAACTATATCAAGGAGCAAGGCAAAGAACATAGTCAGACATCTCTCATAAGGGATGCCAGCAACAATCTCCTCACCAGTCCACAGGACATCAAAGACAGATAGAAAGAGTATTTCCAGCAGCTACTGAATGAGGGGAAAACCCCATAGAAGCTGTACTGCCCCAGGCACACCCTACAATAAGAGAAGAGGAGGAGCCCACCATAGAAGTAGTAAGAACGCCACTAAGGAAAATTAAGTCAGGGAAAGCAGCAGGATCAGGTGAGGTCACAGCAGATATAATAAAGATGTTGGGTGAGACAGGGAAGAAATAGCTCCTGAGGGAACTCGTAGCAGTATGGAGAGAAAGGTGTGTTCCAGATGACTGGAGAATAAACATACTTGTGCCAGTGTTCAAGAAGAAAGGGGACATTCACAACTGTGGGCAGTACAGAGGTTTCAAACTCCTGTCACATGGTGTGAATGTCCTGGAGAGGATGACTGTAAAGGAATACACAGAGCAGCTGAAAGTAAGATAAGAGATGAGTAGTTCAGATTCAGATCACGATGCAGCATGCCTGACCTGATGTTTAAAGTGAGACAGATAGTTGAGAAGAAGCTAGAGATAAGGAAAAAGTCCAACTGGGTATTTCTAGATATGGAGAAAGCATATGACAAGGTCCCAAGCAAGTTAATTTGGACGGTCCTATGATGGCCTGAAAACATTGGTAGAATTAGTGCAAGTTATGTACAAGGGCCCAATGACTCAAGTAAAAATAGTGTTTGTTCTCACAGAAGGGTTCCCAGTGGGAGTGAGTGTGCAGCAGGGTTCAGCTCAGCGCCCACTGCTGTTTATATTGTTAATGGACTACAGTGTCAAACAGGTCGGAAGGAACAAATAAATGAAACTGCTGTATGCAGACATTGTGGGATTACAGGCAGATTCCATCAATCCATCCAACCTTAGCCCCTTTTCCCATTTTGCACATGGGGTCTGTGTGTCACTTCAGAAGTGACAATCATCTCGAGCTAAGGTTTACATCGCCGGGTGGCTAGCCATGCCATGGTAGTTCATTCGTACTACTCACTTGCAAGCACACTCTCACCTACAGCCAATTTAAAGTGCTGAATCCATCTACTGCATGTCTTTGGAATGTAGGAGGAAACCAAAGCACCCAGAGAAAACCCACATGACTGCAGGGAGGACATGCAGACTCCGCACAAAAGGCACCCCAGCCGAGAAAGTACAGTTGTGTACACTTACCATAAATGTAGATGTTCGAGTGTATTCACTGTTGCAGTCATTACACTTGGGTTATCCTGCTGGCAGACTACCCTCAGTCGGCCTGAATTCAAAAGTCTAGGTCCGGCGTCGGTTGCTGTCGCCTCTTCCCTGACGTCAGTGCGCCAGGGGTATAAAAGATGCAGCTGATGCCATTTTCTTCAGTTTTTCTTGCCCCAGATGTCAGGTGCCCCCCAAAGGGTAGGCTAAAAATATGCCAATAAAACATGCATGCACCAAAATATATGTAATACCCTCATCTACAAGCAAATACACCACATATGTTGTATAGGTTAGAGAAGAGCAGATAAATAGCAGCAAAGATATGGGGGATGGTGGGTGGGTAACCTGGACTGCAATAGTGAATACACTCGAACATCTACATTTATGGTAAGTGTACACAACTGTACTATGTTCTTCGTGTTTCACCATTGCAGTCATTACACTTGGGTTGAATCCCAAAGATAAGGTTGGGAGGCTGGATCTAAATAGCATTAGGAGCAGCTATGAGGCCCTGCAGAACTGCAGTGGCAAAGCCTGCCCTGGATTTAGATTAGAGTGGTAAATGATAGTGCTTTGTAAAGGTGTGCACTGAACTCCAGGTAGCAGCCTCTAAAATGTCTTTGATTGGTACTCCCCTGAGGAAGGCTGCTGAAGTGGCTGCTGCTCTGGTTGAATGTGGCCTAATGCCCTTAGGCACTGGCTTGCCATGATGTGAATAGCAGAAACGGATGCAGTGGCCTATCCACTTTGAAATAGTCTGCTTTGAGATAGCCTTTCCTTGAGATCCTGCAGCATATGCCACTAGTAGTTGCTCTGTCTTTATGAAAGCTTTGGTTCTGTTCAAGTAGAAGCATAGCTGTCTGTGTATGTCCAAATAATGCAGAATTCCCCCCCCCTTATTCTGTGGGTTTGGATAAAAAGTAGGCAGATGAATAGTTTGGTTAAGGGCCACACTGGACACTACCTTAGGCATAAATGTGGGGTTTGTCCTCAGAGAAACCCTGTCTGGATAAAAAAATGATAAAAGGTTCCACAGCCATGAGTGCCTGTAGCTCTGAGACTCGTCTTGCAGAGGTTATTGCTAGGATCAGAGCTGTTTTCCAAGATAAAAACTTTATATCAGCTGTAGCGGCTGGCTCAAAAGGAGGCAGGGTGAGTTTTTCCAAAACATAATTGAGGTCCCATGCAGGTGTTGGTGATCTCCTTGGAGGTCTTAAGTTTTTGGCTCCTCTGAGGTACTGCCTTAACAAGGGATGAGAAAAGATTGGTGGCTCTGTATTGTAATGAGCCGAAATGGCAGAGGCATGAATTTTGATTGATGAAAAGGATAGGCCTTTGTCCAGCATCTCAGTTAAGTATTGCAAAATTTGAGGAATATTTGGTACAGCTGTGTCAATTCCTTGTGCCTGGTTCCAAGCACAGAATCTCTTACATTTTCCAGCACAAGATTTTTTGGTACTAGGCCTTCTGGCCTCCAAAATGACATCCATTACAGCTTTAGTGAGAGGCGTGTTTTGTATTACTACATTATCCCCCATGCTGCCAGATTTAAGGTCTTTATTTGGCTGTGCAGGGTCTGATTGTTTTGTTGGGATAGTAGATGAAGTATTTGATGCAAGGTCCAAGCCTGGCATTGAAACAATTTCCTTAGGATTGGGTAACAGTGCTAGTGGGGCCACTCTGGGGCAATCACTATCATCTTTGGCTTCTCTTGTCTGACCTTTAGGAGTACCTTGGGGAGAAGAGGCAGTGGAGGAAAGGCATATACTGCTAAGCTTTTCCAGCTGAAAGAGAGAGCATCCACTTTCCATGCTTGTCTGTGATAAGTCCTTGTGCAGAATCTTTTTAGTTGGTAGTTGTGAGGAGAGGCAAATAGATCTATATCTGGGCATCCCCATGTCCTTGTTATCATGCTGAAGACTTGTGGATCCAATTTCCACTCGTGATCTCTCCTATTTAAATGTTGTAGTAATGTTATTGCTTTATACTGATGAAGGGTGTAGATCCGAAAGCTTTATGAAATAAATTTCTTTGGTGTGTTATCGTTGTGTATCGTTTGCAGTTGGCAGTAGCACCATTGTTTTATTGAGTTTGAGTTACTGTGGTGTATACTGTCTGCACCTGTTTGTTAAGGAGAGCTTCAGCCCTTGGTGGATGTGATAATTAATTGGAAGTTTGAAAGCCTTATCTAGGATTAATCCAGTGGTTTTGCAGTTATACTATGGAAGTGGTAAGACAAGAATCAAATGACTCAATTAAGAAATTATTGAGACTTCAAGAAAATCCTTTACTGAAAGTAATTTTTGATACAGTTCCTGAACAGCCAATAATGAATAATGAAGTAAAAGAATTTAAGGAGCAGCTTTTATCTCTGGAGAAGAAAGTGCAAACGTATAAACAGCTTCAGTGGCAGAGGCTGAGTTTTCAGGCATATTTGGAGTTAGGTATTGTGCCAAGAGGTCTAAGAATATTAAAAATGCTCTCTTATGGCAATACCTATAATGAACTGTTGATGCAATGGCAGCAGTTAAATCTCAAATTAAGTACAGACTACATGAAGTTAATGAACACTTTCTTTGAACCAGTAGAAAATAAACTCATAGAAGAAATAGAGCTGCTGGAATACAAAATCACGAATATGTCCTGTTTTAATGATTCATTGGAACTCTATCAAAACTTTTTGTCCCGTATTCAAGCTTTAGATATGAAGTTGCAGCAGAGGAAAAAGAATAAACTGCAGAGAGATATGTATGATTTTAAACAAAATCACATTTTCTCTTGGCCGAAAGAAGAGAATGGTACTTTATTTCAAAAAAGAATACAGCGCTCTATTAATGATAATAATAACAAGAAGCCGAATCTTTTAGATCAACTTGATACCTTTGAGCAGCAGGGGAGAGTAACGGGGCTTGATGCACATAAGAAAAATCATATAGCAGCAACTGTCGTTGCTAGTACTAGTCCTGCACCTTTAAATGATAAAGAAGATGCAGTACGTGAATTACCACTAACTGATGGTGAGACTAACGTCAGAAAAAATAACGCTGTATGCCCGAAGACGCGAACCAACATGGCACCGAGTGGTCTGGACATGAGTAAAAGAGCGTTGCAAAGGGAAATAACATCTTTTTCCCCTTTTCACCTGAAACAACCAGAGAAGGTTGTTTTACAGACACAGCAGAAGGAATCTTATTTATCGCTACAGCAGCAGCAACAGAATACGTCTGGGAAGAGAAAAAACAGCAGTCCAGTGGTACACAGCAAACTAAGCAGACGATAAGGAAATTTGTTAAAGGTACTTTGAATTTGTCAACAGTTGAGCTAACGGATGCTCAACTTTCACTTTTGAATAAAGGTCTTAAATTTATCCCCAACATGTGGGATGATATAGTTCAAGCAATACTAGATTTGAAAATGTTTTTACGTAGTGTTAGTCTTAAATTAATCTTTAAAAATGATGAGTCCCATGCACCAATATGTAAGAGATTGAGTGTGTTTATGCCTATATTATGCCCTGTACTAATCGCTTTCTCTAATATAGTTGAACGTGAGTTACGTTCATACTATAAAGGGAATGTAGCCAATAAGAAAGTATATAATATAACCTATCTAGAATATTTAGCTTTGAAAGAACTGCAAACTAATGATAATATAGTAATTAAACAAGCGGATAAAGGGGGAGCAGTTATTGTCATGGAAAAGGATTTTTACCTTAAGAAATTTAATGAAATGTTAAATGATGTCTATACTTTCAAAAAAATTACATATATGGAAGTACAGAAAGTAATCGCTGAGGTAAACATGGCAGTTTATGAGCTACAATTAGCAAATGATTTGAGCTTGGAATTATTTAATTATTTGAGTGTTCCCTGTCCAAGAATACCTCAAATTTATGGTATTCCAAAAATACATAAAGATGTTGTTAATCCACCCCTAAGACCCATTGTCTCGGGTGGTGGATGGATAACAGAACCTATTTCGAAATATCTTCAGAATGTGCTGGGGCAATATATCTGCATCTGTAATACTGTATTAAAAGATACAAGTGATTTTTTGAATAGTCTTTATGTATGGCAGTTAGATTATGATGTAGATGAATACATCATGGTCACTTTAGATATTACTTCACTGTTTACAGTTATACCTAATGTTTATGGAATTAATGCAATACGAAATTTTTTAAACAGTGAAGTGAGAATGTATGGAAGGGAAACTGAAACTATATGTGCTCTTTTGGAAGTGGTCTTAACGCATAATGTTTTCATTTTTGATGGGAATTTGTTTCTGCAACTTACTGGTGTTGCAATGGGAACACCAGTTGCAAACACCTACGCCAATTTGGTGTTATATGAATGGGAGAAAAAAGTGGTATTAAATAAAAACAATCATCTTAATGAAAAAGTGGTATTTTATAAAAGGTTTGTGGATGATTGTTTTTTATTATGGAAAGGCTCCCGTCCAGAGTTAGAAAGTTATATACAATATTTAAATGAGTCAACTGATTTTTTAAAATTTAAAATGGAGTCATCTCTTGATAGTATACATTTTTTAGATGTAACTCTGTTTAAGAAAAATAACAAATTTGAGTCAAAAGTGTATAGAAAGGAAGTAGATGCGTTGAGATATATAAGTAAAGACAGTATGCATGCCCCCCATATATTTAGAGGAGTTTTGAAGGCACAGTTTACTAGATTAAGTAAGCTTAATACAGATGAAAGTATATTTAGTGAACAGGTCAAAATTATGGCCCAAGAGTTTGAGAATAGTGGCTATTCGAAACATCTTATTAATAAAGCAGTTGAGGAAGTGAAAAGAGAGAGGCAGACTAAATTTAAACCAGTCTTGCAGGGAGGTATGACAGTGCATGGAGAAGGCCCACGTAAAGATGTGAAGATAGTTAGATATTTAACAACTTATAATTTAAATACAAGTGGAGTGAGCACTATAATAGAGAAAAACTGGCCGATTTTATTAGCTATGTCTGAAGTAAGATCTATTGTGGGGGACAAACCTAGTTTTGGATCTAGAAGTGCCGAAACATTAAAACAAAAATTATGTTACAAAGATTTCCGAGAGAAAACTAAGACTAAAGACAGGATAATGGGCACAAGGAAATGTTACAACTGTTCTTGTTGTAATGACCTATATGAAGGGGAGAATATATTTAAGCACCCCACTAATGGTGAAGTATTCACATTAATAACAATGACCACTTGTAATGAGGAAAGGGTGGTTTATTTGGCTACGTGCACATTATGTGCATCCTTCTATGTAGGCAAAACTATTAGAAAATTAAAAGAGAGAATAACTGAGCATAAATCGGAGATTAGGAGGAAAGTATTGACAAATGCTTTGAGTAAACACATTATGGATAAAGGAGAAAAGCATGTTTTCAGATTTAGAGTATTGGCTACAATAGATATTAGTCTAAGGAAGGGGGATATAAATAATTGTCTAGAATTAAAAGAATTAGAATGGATTATTAGACTTCAGGCAGATGTGCCCCCTGGTCTAAATAATGCCGTCAGCCTAAAGCCCTTACTAATGAAGAGGCAAAGAGAAAGGTTATGAAATACATACAATGTATAAAATATAAAATATATGTTTATGTAATAGTTATGAAATGTTGTGTAAAAGTGTATAATTGTATTTATATTTATGTGTATGTATGTCTATGATGGTGGTTACATGTTTTTTTATATATGTCTATATGTGTATTTATATATTCATTATAACATGCACAATAATTACATGCAATATAATCGTAAGATATTTTAGTATGGTATTTTAAATATTGAAACCACCAACGACCAGCAAAAAAACGATAGTGAACACGCAGTAATGAAGAAATAATGATTATTTATTTATAATTCCTTCAAATCCAGACCGGTTTCAGCTATTCAGCCTTTATCAATGAATACAATAAAGTTTTTTTGAATGAAATGAAGCAGCCTGCATTTATACTAGTCTCTGATTACCTGGAAGTAATATTACAGCACCACCCAGTGGCTGGAGGAACAAAGTGCATATTCCATTCTTGATTAAAGCATATGACCAGTGACATAAAAATGCCAGAGGTGTAGCTATAAAGTCATATTTTTAAAGATTCATTAATTAAGTTTTATATTTTATAATATTATAGTTAGATAGAATTTTAGTATGATTTTAAATGATGTGTTGTCCTTTTAAGATTTGGTTGATTATTAAGTAGTGGGATGGGCTGAAGCATGTGACTATATGATCTCTCCTATTTAAATGTTGTAGTAATGTTATTGCTTTATACTGATGAAGGGTGTAGACCCGAAAGCTTTATGAAATAAATGTCTTTGGTGTGTTATCGTTGTGTATCGTTTGCAGTTGGCAGTAGCACCATTGTTTTATTGGGCTGTGTATCCTAACATTTAATTTCCCTACTTTTGATGTGCACAGTACTTGGAACATTGAGTCTTTTGCCTTTATTTGTAATAAAGTCCCTTATTTTTCAGCAAACAGATTATGATTCTTTGCTTGATCTTGCCATGGTAAAGGATAGTACCTTAAAATATCAGACCTTTCTAGAATAATCTTTGTGGAATGATGCAGAAGGCATTTATCCTTCTACCTTACAGCAAAAGTACAACATTGATTCATAGATACTCCAAGGCCATTTAGTCTAGGAGTTAGGTAGGAGCCAAAATAACTTACTTCAGCCACTGACTGCACTTTTTATCAGTAGTCTTATTGCATTGTTGCTTGCCACTGACTGCTCTACAGCTATGCAATCTGAAGCTTTTTTTCTACAGTAACTGCACTTGAAACTGTTGAGTTAGACCATCTAATATACGCCTCCTGTTCATTACTGTTTGTTTAACCACTGCTGGTTATCAATACTAATTTTACACTTTTTGTACTAGCATTACCAGTCATTCTGTCCAGACTCAGCTAGTTATTTGTGTCAAGATCTACAGTACACATTCCATACCCTTCTGTCCTGATTCTGTTTCAGCCACATTCCATATTGTGACTGTTTTCCTATTCCAGTCTATTACATCTTCTGCATTATGTCAGAGTTGTTACTAAGCTATTCTAACCTTCTTCACTCTAGCCTATTTCATACCCCTTCACCTGCACTGGCTGATGTGGAATGTGATTCAGTTTTAGCCCCTTCTGTAGCCAGCCAGCAGGTATATGGCATTTTAAGGCAGCTAAGCAATTACCTC